>NC_067195.1:34407786-34709950 GCF_000699445.3 Schistosoma haematobium | reverse complement strand
ATTACCAGTTAGTATACAAAAGTTTAATAATTAGACATATTCCAGTAACTTCTTGATGCTTGGAACATTTTCAGCGCAGACCAAATTCTATAAATCACACTATTGAATCTGTGTTATGATCTAAAAACGTTTCAATGATTGTTCATTAATGTTTCATATGTTTTTCCAGTGATGATACTTCAACCACTGTTGTTTTTTATGAGTATGTTGCACAGCAAACAATTGTAAACACCGACTCACCATATACGTAAACATATAGTGATTCATAATGTGAGAATGAGGAGGAATGTAACTGAAATGGTACGTGAAGTGTATAATGCGAATAAATAATGTTATTTCCTGCTGGCAATAGGTGGGTGTGGCATACGATTCTTAAGTGGTAAGGTTTCACAAGACCAATTATTACCATTTGAACTGATCTCGTGTTACGTCTTTTGTACTCGTTTTTTATAAACATTTGTAGTGACTCACATTTATCACGAGAACACGACTGGTTTAATAAAAACAATTATTATTATAACCAAGTGTACCAGTGACTGTTTTAATGTGCTTTTGTTTGACTGTACTAATGACAGCTATTTTGTGCTTCCATTCATATACTTACACTTCGACTGTAACTTCGCGCGAATTCGGTTACCTTCTGTAACCAAGGTTGTATCCTGGCACGATCTCGGTATCCTTTCGATGCCACGAGATCGCCAGCAAATAAACATCGACTTGGTCCATTAATTGCCTTCTGGTATTTGGCTTCTCGGGGATTTTATGGGTTTCTTTGGTTACGTTCAACCTACGCCTTCTGATTTATCTGGCATGTGTTTCTTGGTAGCGGTGTTCATAGTTAATCCCAACTCGACACCACGCTACATTTTATTACATGGTTTAAAATCCCCGAATAGAAATCAAAAACCGTGGGAAGAGTTCACACGTATTTATAGAGTTTTTGGTCAACAACAAGCAGTGGCGAATCAACTTAGCACGAATACTACTGTAGTGAGGATTTCTGATATTTCCAACACATCGCAATATCATTTTCTAGGAATTTGATCCTTGTGTCAGTCCCACTCTCTGGTTCTTGTGACCTCACAAACTACTAAGCGGAGAATTGTTTTCAGAAACTGAGTGATTAACTACTTTGTTAGTAAGAATCCTTTTAGCAACATACAGTACATTCAGCCATCAAATTCTAAGTATCATGTAGTGCAATCTTAATATTTAAGGGTTTGTTGAATCAAATAATGGTCTAGCATTTATTAAATGAATCCTGCTGTGCAAATGAGGACAGAAGTTTTCAATACTTTATCTTTCTAACTACAAGATTTAGGAGTAAAACTTGACTGGATTAAGCCATCCGTAGCAGAAATCTTAGAAATTGACCAGATTTTGAGGATCCGGAAGGGAAATGAGATCATGTTAGTTGCAAAATCGTTATCACGTAATTAGGTGATTATTATCAAACCGCTTAGTTTTTTTCAATATGATAAGGGGGAAATGTATTTTACTTAACGAATTATTACATAAAAACATTCAGAGTCTAGGACTCCATCGAGGAATTCTCGGAATTCTCTAAAAGCTCACAGTTTCATTAGACAGAAGCTAGCTGTTTGTATAAAACGCCACCAAAATCTGTGGCAGACAATAGTCAGTATGAACTTATTGTTATGCATTTATCTTGAGTAGGTCACATCATGGCCTTGGCTCATATCATAAAAGGATGTTAATGATCGATCGTATAGTAAGATCCTTTTGGGACGTTTTCGTGAGTGTATATAAAAATTCCCTTCACGTACACACCTTTATGATGTAGCTTGTTGCTTTACTTTTGGATGTGAATTCTTTTCACGAACTACATCACTGTTGCTTTACTTGACACTTAGGTTATGACGGCTGACATTTTGATTCGTCCCCCTTTCAATCGTGTTGTCTGAACTAACTGGAATTGAGCATTTTTGGATTGTGAATTGAAGCACGTTTCCAAAACTTGAACAAGTAACTAAGCTTTAACTTTTTTATGATGAATATGTCATTGAATACTTACAAAACGCTAATCCGCAAATGTGAAATTCTTGACAATAAACCATAAAGGCCATTTACATTCAAAGTAATAACTCTGGATCTAATACGGCATCCGGGTCTTGATAAAGTTACTTAGGGCGTTATATCAAGGAAACCTGACGGACTCTGGTAGCACAACAACTCGTTGTCATCAATATATTGCTAAGCAGTGAATGGTCTGTTCTGCGACCGCACTAGTTTTTAGTGAAGATTTAGTTCTCATTAAGATACTTACGTCTAACCTATATAGATTACTTGAATACACAGAGATGTACTAAGTATTATGAATCATTGCATTAATGGCCAAGAAAGATGGGTTAAATGGTAAACGAAATTTAGATTAAGTGAACACTGGTTTGTCACTTGAGTATAATTTAGCTATATCAGTCAAAAGGTGACATTTAATGTTAATATACTGATATGAAACCGTGCTAGTAGGGGTTGAGTACGATCAATTTGTTTTTGATATCGCTAAAACTACTTGCCACAAAAAATGACAGAATTAGATTAAACCCTTGTGTAAACATATGACATACGAGTTTCGAAACATCGAACTGCCATTTTACAGAAAACTACTACAAGTCATAAATTGATAAATGGAAACATTAGAGGTTTGAGATAGTCCACAAGGGTTAAGTGGTACAGAGAGAACTACATCTGTCCCAGTAAACGTAAGTCGTTTTCTCGTACTTCTTGCGAGCTCAGAAACGTATGAAGACTTCAGAGTACAGCTAAGAAGGTCTTATGTCAATACAAATATATATGATCGTTTACTATGTCAATGAACCTAGTTGTTAAAATACTACGGAAGCTGATGTAATTGAGGTGATTAATCTTGATGCACAGAATCATTTAAAGACTTTCTTAATTGTTGCAATAGTTTATATATATAATATACAAACGATATAATGTGATTAACAATGCACCTATGTCGGTTAACAGAGTTATCGTTAAGTAGAGTTATTCTGTTTGATGTTAACATCTATTGTGCTGCGAACCTGACAGGACCATATTAAAACAACGAGGACTACATAATTTTAATCTACGTTATACTTGATCAGTGGTTGCCTAGAATAGTGTTTTAAAAAACACATTTCAAGCCTATCCGTAGGCTGAACTCAAATTATTATATGCACAAAATATGGTATTATTTGATGGTGTTTGTATTCTATGTCAAAAAAGGCTACTTAAAAATATTCCAATCAGCTTTAGATACTGGTGTGGGTTACTGTCGAATCAGCAGATGTTTACAAAAATAGTGAGAGTTAAAGCCAGAGATTCTTTCAGGTTAACTGACTCATGTGACAGTTGCAACTAGTTGTTAGATACTTTGAATGACATGACTCAAAGTCACTTACATGGTACACTCTTAATATTTCTCCAAATTTTGAGCTTCTGGATTTTTATTTACCGTTTGCGTTATTTTACCAACGGGATTTCACTCGTAAAATGCTTAAAACTGAGTCGCTCACTGACTATGGGTCCTAATGTCATATCCTAGGTCTTGAACCCTATCTAGAAAAAAAGTCTAGGTTCAATGTGATTTCTTACTTTAAGCTCCTCAAAACGCTTACTTACTACACTTGTAATATAGTTCTTGCCCAAGACCTGCATATATAGGACGTTCGAGATAAAGCATTGTAGCGGTAAATAAATCCCCAAAATAAATAGCTCTGTAAGTTTTCGACATTGGATGCTGACCACATGTTTTAATGGACTCACCTAGCTGAAGGCGCTCGGTCATGCATCCGCACCAGATCACTTGTGGAAACGCCGTGCTCAACTGCTACTGCAATCGCTAGCCAGACTAGATCAGACAATTCCAGTATATTGACAATCGTCAAATACAACTTCTATTCTCCTCGATTCTGTCTTTTGATTTCTCTTGGTGGGTACGAGTTATATTAGAAGGTGTTACTGGTAAAAGCGTTGTCAAACAATGAATACCTGTGCCATCTTCAGCATCTAAGGTCAAAGTTGAAAAATACAAGCCAAAAACTCCGGAAAACTTATTTCTCTCCATGTATTAAAATGGAACAGCCTCTCCTCTGAAAAACGAATGGAAGATGGGTCACATACGCTTGCAATACTTCTTGATTAATCCTTCGTTTGCACTGATTTAGAGGGCGCGAACAAAAAAAACGCTCACTACTATCCTAAGATTAATTTTTCCCACGTTCACCATTTCTCTGGCCCTTCCCAAGTGTCAACTGTTAAATGTGAACCTTCTAGGCCACCATATATACAACGAAAAGAACTTGCTCAAAATCGCTTCGAAGTATTTTATCAGACAGTGTTGTCATTTATTTGTTTCTTCTCCTTGTCTTGTGCCTTGTCCCTTATTCGGGTCTCTTTTAAGAGCATTTTATGTTCATCAGTCTCTCCGTCGTCTGAGCTTTTATTGTGCGGCTTTGGTTAATGACTTACCTTTTAATACTTAATTTTTCTGTTGCATGTTGGCAGACCATTGACAATAGGGTCATGTTTGACTAGACTCAAAGTCGCACCGTAGTTCAGTAGATGACCACCAAACTCTGATTATCTAATGATCGAATTAATGAGCCGGTTTAAAATAAACCACCATTGAAAACCTGGGAGCACTGGATGGCCATTTCGTCCCAGTATGTAGCTCCTCGGCAGTGCTCCTTCATGAGCTTGCACGTGGGACTCTAAATAAAGGCATTCAGTCTTGCGCGAGAGCACCTAACCCACTGAAGACAATGGTGGACGGCCACTCAATATCTTGGATTGTTTGAAGTTAAACATTAACATCGTCGGTTGCCTACTCAGTTATCCACAAACCTGCATTTTGATTATCTACCTAGAAAGGTTGCTGGAATCCTTGCAAATAGATATCTGATCGTTTCTTATCGGAATATTTTTATTGGTTCCCGAGTATCGAACTCTTTTTTATTAACTACTCCTTTTGTTGTTTAGAACGTTAGTTTGTGCTAGGGAAACCGTTGACTATATAGCACAGGCTGTGCTGTTTGAGGTATTTCGTGCTTTTGATACAATTCACTCTCTTCCTCAAGTTAGAATACTTTAACTTGAACATAGAGTTTGTGTCCTTGTATAATTTAATACGGGTCAATCAAAAATGTTACTTTCGCCGTACAGATGAATGTAATCTGACCTAACAGAAAAATTTTCTGTTCCTTAGTTCTGCGTTCAAACCGAATGTTGGTATTTTGGTCGTTTCAATATGTTTTGCTTCATGAAGTGTGTGGTTGAGAACCAGCGACACTACAACACAGTATGATGTCCAAAGACTTGAACTCCAATGTTCGTGAGTGGTTAATCAAGGAGAGACATTCCGTTTCACAGAGTTAAGACGTAAAGAATAAGCGAATACATACGCTTCTATGTATTTTGAACCCGAAATCGTGATAGCTAAACCATTTGAACTGGCCAGACGCTATTTTATTTATTGGCTGTAGTTACACTGGCAACTTTCACTTTTTCATGATAGTTCGAACCAATGATTCTAACGATTAATAACATAGAGATGTATTTTGTCTTACTCCGCCGCATTTTTTTTTGCTTTGGATCGGAATCAAATGATCGACAGGTCACGAAAACTGTCCACTGTGATTTTCACGTGAAATTAAGTATTTCTTCTCCGTCTGTGAGCCATTTCTACCAATGTGTGAATCATCATCGAGAAATTGTTAAATATGTCAAACTTCTTGCAGCTTTACGAGACACCCGAGTAAGAGTTAAAATACAACACAAGGAAAAAGAATAAAGGAATAAAACAATGACCAATAAATCACTTTTAACGGATTTTCTCAGTATGATTTGCGTCAAGATGAGCCGTATTTCTTGCTTGTCCTTTGAGTTAAAAGCAAATATAAGTGTTTTAAACACAGGAATGAGTTGTTTCCGTACATATAGTTGTTCACTGAACTTCTGCAAATTTAGACCAAATATAATTCCACTTTTATTGTCTGTGAATCTATTTGCACCACTTCTCATTCATGCAAAGTAATTCTACATACGTTAACGTTTTGTAGGCAGGAATTAGTAACAACCTGAAAACTCCCATCAGTTATAATAATAATAATAATTTATTCTCAAATAACAGTTTGTTACATGAGGTATGCCAGTTTACAGGCAAGATCAAATTGATACAAATGATACAATATCCATTGTAGTAAATTACACAGCTGGGTTGATAATTTATAAGATATGAATGTAGATGGTCTTAATCAGTATCACAGTTGGCGCGCTTCACGAAAGTTGCGTTGCGAATGTGCAACTGATGGTCAAGGATAGGTCCATTGAAGGTGGGAGCTTCTAAATGTCGCAACCTTATGTCCCTTTGGAATGTCTAAGGCTTTGAGGATGGTGCAGGATAAAATCTTTCGTTCCATATCACAAGGGGGCTGAAAGAGGGAGCAAGTAAAAGAAAACACGAGGGGCAGAGTAGCCAATATTCATGAAGGAATGTTTAAGGTATGATTACTCAGTCTTATTTTCTTTTATTAAGGTATTTGTTAAGAAAGAGCATTTAATAGGTTAAAGAAAATAAGTGTAAACAAGGTGTGAGTGGACATACAACTGACAAATGGAGGCAATTCGGAAAGGAGCTGAGAGTATGGGATTATGTGTGGTTATAAAATAAAATATGGTGTCATAAAAATGGTTAACTTGTTGGACACTGTCAGTGCAAGAGACGAAAATGATTTCGACAACTTCACTACCTGCTGATACAAATACAACAGAATCACACGATACAGGATTTATTATATGTGCTTGCTTGACAAGAGGTTCACTCCATTTTTACAGGCATGATCAATAGCTTACGTGCTTACGTGCAAGAAACTACTCAGGTACAGTCATCAAATAAAAAACCACTGCGAGTGTATGAAAAAGTATTCGTGCAAATATACCAGCAGGTTAATAAATAGGTTAATGTGTTACCACTGCACTGAGTTTACAGTCATTGTAATCAGTCCAAACGTCAGACTTCGTACAAACTGTGTTCTTTGGAGTGGGTTCGACTATCTGCTTCTAGCTTTGATTCCCAGGTTGTCCTAATCTAATGCCTTTGTTCTTGCTGCATGTTGTCGATCGCATTCTTTTAACAAATATAAGTGCACTGTAAGCGCTTTCATGGTGGTCGACTCACCTTTTACTTTGTCCTTCCCTTCTCCAGCCCTCATTATTCACTCTACTCTGCATGATCTCCTAGCAAACAGAGTACGTTTAAGCTAGATGCTAACCACTTCAATTCTGGCGAACATGTATCTGATCCAAACTTAACGTCTGCTTGTTCCAATCATCGTGCTGAAAAAGGGGAGAGACAAAAAGGGTAGCAAAACTGAAAACAATGATCGGTTGACTAAACATAGTCGTTTGCAGCTGAAAACATTGAAGTACTTTAATTATTTGATACAACTATACTTATTGACCTAGGATGATACGATCGGTGATGAAGATTTAGATGAATCACAGAAACTAAACGCGGTGTGTGGTAATTCTTAAGAGCACATCAGGTCTCAGCTGATGGACAAAAGACTGAGGAGCTAAGTGCGATAAAGGTTTAATAATTTAGAAAACCTAGCAGGAACGTAAAAGGTTAAAATACACAAATAACTCAATCACTATAACGTTTTTTATTGTTGTTATTGAACCCCAGTCGTTAAATCTGCGCCTAAGCGCCCGGAATTTCATGTAAAATACTACTTGTCAGAATAGTTAGAACAACATAAGAGAAAAATATGGTGTAACAAGCAGCAAATATTCGATATTCGATACCAATAAATGGCTACTTCATCACCGGTCCTAAAAAGAGAATGAGACAAGTGAAATGTCCCAATATTTTCAACGGTTCAGCAAAATACCAGAGTAGAATTTCCTTATGCGCACATGGTTCCAACCACGACAACCCATAAATTCTAAATACTTCATTTATTACTATTCAGTTCAACCATTTTCACCCGCTTCTCAGATTCAAAATATTCTGAGCTAATGCTTGTCTTAAAAATTATCCATGCCTCCTTTTACGTTTGTTTGACCATAATTTCTTCTGCGCTTCTTTACATATAATCTTCCGAAAACCGACGTCCCAATGTGTAACAGTGCAGAGGAAACGTTTTATTTTCGGACGTCTAAGAATCCTGTCAGACACAAAACATCTTGCAGAAACTTTTGCCAGCTAAAATAATATACATGGATGAACAGAAGTGTAGATTTTATCGCAAAGAATTAAATCCAGTATCCAGAACCCCTTACAACTCGAGTATGTTTTTACACACAAGTGGTTCACCGTTCTTACAGGGCCATTTATATTCATATTCATTTGAGAAGTTCTTACCATCAGACTATTTGGTCTACACGTATAAATTGGTTGTAAGTCAAGGTGCCAAGTGAGTAAGATTGCGTTTTAACGTTAAATATCGCTAATGACTTTCATGTATTATCTGTCCCAAATGGCCTACAAAGTTTGAAACAAAACGTACAAGCTGAGAGCACCTCTTTCTTAGATAATACGTTACCATTTTGGAGCCTGTGCTTGGTATTTGACTCTTCATTCGCTGTCGCATACATCAGAGCTGGTAGGGTGGCTGGACTCCAAACGATTTGTTGTGACTGGTATTAGTGTAGATAATTGAACCATTGCCAGTTACAGTCACAAATTTGCTTGACAGCTCCCCAACGAACAAACGTGTCACACCACCACGTTCCTCGTATCCGAAGAATCATAGAATATATGTGTTAGCGGGACATGCTCAATGCAAGACTGCTTTGGTGCACGATGACTGGATAAGAATTAGCCAAAACGCGCTAGTCGATACTTGGAGAACACCCTAGAATATTCTCACGTAACGTTTTTCTCATCGTACTTTTTACTTCCATCTAACTTTGTTATTTGGAATATAATCTCTTTCCTGTTTAACGGTGTTCTGATTTACGAACTTTTCGAGTGAATCGGTATCCAAGATTACTAAGCAATAGGAATAGTTGGGTTGTAATACGAGAGAATTATAACAACATGTAATTCCAACCTCCGTTTACTCACGCTCGAACTTAAGGAACATGGGATAAACAAGTGAGCTACATAATCCGAATAGTGTATCCATTATATCGAGCAAAACTCAACAGTCCACCAACCAACTTGTCCCAGCTCAATATTTTCATAGAAATCTCTTAGTATCAGCCAGACGAGAACGTACAGGAAGCTGCCAGTCCTAGTTATGGAACCTAGACGATGGCTTCTATACGAGCTCTCTTCGAATTATCGGCTAAGTAGCCTTTTCCATAACAAAACTCAATTTGTCGTGCACAAAGCTCCACCTCACGTTTGACGGCCTCATGAACAAGTCACGTGTTTTTGATGTTCATGCAATTTTTTCGAACCTCTGTTACCAGATTTTTCCCCTGAAATTTGATTGGCACTGAAAAGTTTCAGCCCGTATGACACTTTCAACTGCAGTAGTGCACCTTCTAACTGAGTAGTCAAACTTAGCACCATCAGGTACGTTATCACTAGATAATACCATGTTCACTTCTCCAGTAAAACTGGGAAAGTCTGCTGAGTCATGGAAAGATCCTTGGGAATATACCTCGGAAACTCAAGTGCTGTTCCATTTTGACAATCTAGTGTAGTTTGCTTATCCCCTATATCGCCTTTATCAGGCATAATAGTAAGCAGACCACCAGTGTTATTAATCAACATTCATATTAAACCGAACGCCCACATCCATTTGCGAATCCAGACATTGTAACCTAAGAGCCAATTTACAGCATTCAACGTCCCGTAGAATCACTGTCTTTCCTCATAGAAGAATAAGGCCAACAGAAAATGAAATTGACTTAAAAACCAGACCATTTGTAAAGTTTAAACTGCAATCAATCAACAAATTGATTTCCACAGATGTCGCGAGTAAGTTAGGAATGGTCAATTTACAAGATACATGACACGGAACTTATCATAAAAGACCCAAATAAGGATGTTTGAATGAAGCTTGAATCAGTAGTACAGAACCTCTGAAAATGTTCAGCAGTTAATTATAGCAGCAAAAAGACTTTACCCTGTGAAGCATCTCCTCATTCTCTGGGAACACAAAAGACCCGAGAACAACAAACAAATAAACTTCAGCAAGACCAATGAAGAAAATAAATGAACGCGTCGGTCTGGCAAGCGCCAACTTGTCTTCCTACATACCTTTTCTGCCTTTTGGAATAAGCTACCAGCCAGAATTTGGGAAAAATTCAATAGAAATCACTAAGTAGACATCTAAACCATTCTAAGGAACTGGATGAGCTGACAATATATTCAAAGTCTAGCGCTTTTAGTAATATACTTGGCACTCTCAAGGTGGTAAATAACTCGATAAACTCTAAAGCACTAATATAAGGCTACTAGTCATCTCTTAAAATGCTGGTTAATATTGTACTTGTATTATTTACAATACTCAACTTAGATCGTTGGTTTACAGGCTAGATAAATAAACAAATACACACCAAATTATTATTCACAAGCAGCTTATGGGTATATAAGTGTCATTAATAAACTGTTTTTGGCCTCTTCAGAAATGCAGTAATAAGTTACAATAATGTTAGCATAATATTTGCCATATTTAAAAAAGGTTCTTTGTAACTGAGAGCATTGAGTTGACTTCAAAGAAGGAAAGCGAGAAAATAAGCTAATAGAGACTAAAGAAACGCGAAATACGTAAATAGTTTAATAAGCGTGTTTGTGAACACGGAATATGAGTAAATGATTATGCATATATCACCAGATGAATATAAAGAGAAAAAATGAAAAAAATTAATAAGGAAATAAACCATTATTGCAGTGAGGTTTGACTGCAGAATAAGTGTTTGTGCAGTAACAGTTTAGAGTGGTGCTATAAAAGTTTCAGTTAACTGCGAAGGATAATTAAATGTCAGTATGTATGAGTCATGATGAATCTGAAAGTTAGTTTATTTAAGTGTGACACAAGATATTGTCTTAATTGGAAACTTCGGACGCTTAAGGATAACATTTGTTGAGAGGATAGGTGACAGACCTTGATAGTCCACAAGCTGGATTGTGTCAGCCTTCTGAGATTGGTTGAAGTTTTGGAAGCTACTCATTATCTAAACACCAAGCATTACCCTGTTTGAACTTCATAATTACTACGACCGCCAAGTTATCGTACCTATTTTTTCCTTGAGAAGCTTCACACATAACAGTATCAGCCATACTCGACACTATTTCAATAGATGCGGCAAAAATATTTCTGTTGAAATGGAGCGGATCAAAACCTAAGAATTCAATTCTCGAACTGTCTTTGTCAGTTTTTAATACATATCGTGATACAACACACAAAATACGTACCGAAATCTTAATACTCCATCATATGCCTTCCTTCATACTTCCAAAACAGGTCTCTTTACTAGAAGCCTGTCACAGCAGTTATCTGAAAACTAGTAAAACGACGCCAAGATATATACTAAAAACTGTGATTTCAACCGTAGAACAGCACTTTATCTTTCTCATATCATTTTAAGCCATCAGTTTTTCGTTGTACAGACGCACATACGTCGTTCACTCCTTCTATCCCAGGTTTACTTCCATTTATTGTATTTTTTATGCATCAACAACTGTTATTTTGTTTCTATAGAAAAACATACATTATACCTAAATTAAATAATCCAGTTTACTGCCGTAAAGTCTGTAACATTTCTGTCAATTTGGTTTCGCTCATGAATTGGCATGCCTCACTTAGCTTATTATTATTTGAAAATAAATGGTGATTGTCACCACACCAATCTTTTGTCCAGTCAAATAAATCAAGGGAACCGATACGGAAGCTACATTTACAATTTCAAACCCATTAATTACCACTTTAAAATCTGAGTGTCTGAAAATACAAACTTATCAGGATCTCGTTTTTATGATAGTCTTTGTCAATTAATTGGGATGTCGTTTGTTATGAAATTTTCAAAACAACAACTCGTGCCCAAAAGTTTGATTAATCTCACGCTCACTGTTGGTTCACCACTGAAAATAATAATTTGTGCCATAGAAAAAACATACAGGAAAGGAACCATTGAAGCAGTACTGTCCAGAAAAATGAACCCAGTTGAAGGAGAATATTTGACCCCTTGTATAGATGCAAAATCAAACCAATGATAGCACCCTCATAAACACCTTTAAGTTAGACTCCAAAGGATATTAGTGATATAAAGTGCTTCCTTGGACCATTGTGTGATCCCTCCCCTTACACAAGCTTCCCGTAAAACAGTAAAACCAAAAGTCGATAATGAAGGGTTGGGACGATGTATTTGAGTAGTGATTGATGCTTTGAATCGCGTTCGCTATATGCCGTGAAAAAGCAAAGTACGGTTTACCCAATCGCCATTTGATACAAGTGATTGACCGAGAGCCTTCAGCATGTGGTGTGTTCAGTAGGGCTAATGTCGAAGATATCCTAAACCAGTTCTTCTGGAGAGTTGCTAACGCCACACCGCCAATCGAGCCTACGTCTTAATTTTAAATTAAACTTAAAAGTGCTGATAACTTTTGAAGCCTAGTCACAGTTTTTCAAATCTTTACATAATGAACACCAAAATTCGTACTCTTAAGCCGTTGTTGATGACGCATAAGTATGGCAGTGTTACTTCTTCCATTTTGAACTTCTTAGTATCACAATAAAGCAAAAGTAATTTATATATAACATTGAAACCGTATGTTCGGTCTTGGATCTTGTTTGTTTGGACTATAATTGGGAGGCGTTTTTGGTTAGTTCTCTGAAGATGGCTACTGTTCTCCCGAAGTTTTCTGATTTGTATAGTTTGAAAGAAGAAGTAGGGCGGTAAGTCTCGAAATAAATTTAGTTAGTTTATCTTACTTAATGTCCGTTGATCACATTATAACGATAAGTTTTTCTGTATTCTCAGTGGGGCATTCTCAATTGTTCGGAAATGCATTCAGCTCTCAACAGGTTTAGAATTTGCCGCTAAGATCATAAATACAAAACGTCTGTCAACCAGAGGTAGGTTTTTGATTGTTGGGTTTTAATTGGTTTCCTCGGACTTTTCATGAGCTATAAAATTTGTCAGTTTATTCCCTCATGATTTACTGATTCCATTGTTTATATCCAATGTTCATTATAGTGACTACCTTAATGGGATGAAAAATATTTGTATTAGGGGTGCGTGCGATTATGCTCGCATATATCTAAGTCAAGCGCTTGCATCTCTACCCCTTTAGTTCTGCAATCCATAATATAAGCTATAATCGACTTTTCAGAATGCTTAGGAATACAAATCATTTACAGTAAATGTCCGAAACTTGTGTTCTAAGTAGTCCCACGACTCTTATCTTGAATGACAGTTAATTTAGGTCTTGCCTGTCCTTGCTATGTGATGTTCGGTTTTGCCCATGCTGCACCAACCAATTTTCATATTGACTCTAAGTACTACCAGTCGGTGGGCTAGATGCAACGTGAAACCAGGCACATGAGTACGTTATTCCGACTTGTCATACTCGGTTATCATAGGAAGATGAAATAGGGTGAGTCCCTAGAATGGTAAGGGTAATGATTACTGGTGGAGACAAAAAAGACTAGGCATCTAAGATACGATCTTGGAAAATATGAATCAGTAAAAGAGGAATTTCTAGGAGGTTCGGGAACTTGAGATCTAAGTTGTGACGCAACTTGTTACATCGGCTTCAATGTCTGGTATGGATAAATGATCTTGGTTTAGGTTGTCAGACGGTAAATCGCTTGACATATATAAGCCATCCTAACCCTAACGTTAATTCCTCTAAATATCATTATTTTTCTTCTAGAGACTACCGAAATACTAGCCTATTTGCCAAGAACTCCATCTCATAATTGTCAAATTTTTGCTTAAATTCATGTTGAGGATGAACCTATTAATGTGACTTAAGATCATACACACTTTTGACCTAGGTTATTTGACCAATGACGCAAAATACTCATCCAAGTGGCTTGACGTTTTGCAAGCGTAATTTTTGTGTACCTAATTTCAACAAATTGTATCATGTTTTCATAAGCATCCTACGTACTTGTTTTAACATACAAATAACCTACAGCAATATCTTGTTTGCAGACATGCAGAAGTTGGAACGTGAGGCCAGAATATGCAGGCTCCTGAAGCACCCTAACATAGGTAAGTGTTACCTATCTTTTGCTTAAAAGCTATGTTGGCTTCTCGAAAATGTCACCTAGAGTAAGCGTGTTTGCATGTTCTCTAACATTTTAAGAAATAATAGTTTTATAGGGTTCCATCAAAACCGGTCGTTTCGATCGAAGTCTTCGAGTCCGATATTCTCATTTTACAGCTTGTTATACTAGTTCACTATTTGAATGTATTCCTTAGATAAATCCAGTACTTCTGTCCGTCCTTTCAGTGTTTGAGTACGCGAAGTTCGGTACCCGAGCAGTATCATAGCCCGCACACAAATCAATGGAATTGTGTGGCGCATATGTATTCGGTGCCCCTTTGTAACAATAATTATCTGTTCAAATAAATAAGTATGCAAACAATTTGTGAAACAAAATGTGTTGTGCTTCTACTTTTACTTCTATGTCCTTCAAATAAGTGAAATACTTATTGATGGACCAAGTTCTCGTCCAATATCTCAGATTCGTAATTGCTTCCTGAAATTATGGTTATGATGGTTTTCCACTAAGTTTGTGTAAGTCAAAAATCTATGACTCAATAATATCAATGAAGTATGAAGTATAGAAGCGTCACTATCACTAAAACTTTCCAAACTACTAATTTGTCTTTGAACTCAGTACGAAAAGACAATAACGCTGCTTACGATCTTCGTGCTTTCTTAAACATGTTATCACATGACCAAGCATCTTACTAGCTGTCGAAATATAACGGGATCAAGAAATATAATCTAGCTACAGTAGTCAATCTATCCGAACCGTTCCATATTATCACCTAAAGTAATCTGTCACTGACCTATTTTAAGTAAATGAAATCTAGAGAAAGCTCAACCACAGACATGCATTTTTTAGAAGGCTAGAAACAAAGGGATTTTCAAGTCATGTTCATTAGGGTCTTATTGTTCAGTCTATCTTCCTCTTTATAGTACTACAAATAATTATTGCTCACTGGGGATTTTCTAATCAGCACTTCAAGTCGTAGCTTCTGGGAGTTTGAGTGGTCTTAGTTAATTGGATACCAAATAGTTCAGTGGCTGACAAACTAGGAGCTGGTCCTAACGTGTTATCTCAGTTCACGCTATCAATCCAAGAAAGTTCAACAGGTTGAGGCAAGATATGGAAATAAGTGTGCTAACAACGGTTGTAAAATAAGGAGGTAAAGTACATAAAAGACAAGTTGTTCAAGACAAAAAAGGCGGAGATATGTTGTAGATCTCCTTACCACCGTAATCAGCTTCAAATCATACCACCTAGTTTCGAGCCATCTATAACGATCGTTTCTTGAACTATAACAAAGAAGGCTACATCCACCTGTACACCGCAGGTTTAGGAAAAATATATCTATGATCTAATTCCATGTTTTGAGTTGGTCACGTTAACCTCTTCTAGCATACCCTCTAGTCGACTTGGTTAAGGTAGGTCGTGATTAGGTCTACGTCACACATCCTAATTGTTGGAGGTTCACGGCTTTATCACTCGACCTACTTCACTTGTGCAAAACACTACACCTAGCATCAGCATCATTTACTTGATAGCTCCAACACATAAAAAATGCTCCGAAAATACTTCTAGAATGTCATTCGTTTTCGGTAACCATTTAATAGTCCTAAGATGATGTTTAATGGACTCAAGTTCCAGATTCGCTCTTTTGTATATACCCACGTATCGCACCATTATCGGTTGGTTCAATCAAAAAAACTCAACCGAGTGATTTTAATCCTTAGGGAGACTTGTCAGTCACTGACTCCTCAGAACTACTGGCAAATAATCAGTTCACCCGACTACGTATATGGTCAACCTGTGAACGATGTCAGTATTATATAAGAAAGAGGGGGTACTGACAGCAAGTAACCATCATTCTCGGTTGGATGGAATAGCATTTCAGACTCTATCACTTCTAAATTACCGAATGACGAGTGCATTACTCGACTTCATTATTGGCATTTGTAGTTTAGAACGCTCAATGTCGAAGGATAAACATATGTAACTCATTCTCAAAGTATGACTTTTAGCCATACGTTTTGTGTAGGAGCTATTGATGCTAAATTGCTTCCTAAAGTGAGGCAGGCAAAGTTCTAGTCTAAAGCTGCAAGTTATTGGTTGAAATTAACATGGTTTTACCACAAAGCCACATCCCTATTTATCATGTGTGTACGTGTACTTCCTATCTACCTCTCGGGTTGGTATTTTATAATCATTCTTCATTTTTTTAGTTCGCCTATACGATGACATTCAGGACGAAGGGTTTCACTACCTCGTATTTGATTTGTGAGTTTTGTATCTTCAAATTGGTTACTAGTATTAAATGTGATCCGAAAAACAAGTGATTTTTATGTTTATATATATATATATATATATATATATATATATATATATATATATATGCATCAAGAAGACATGTTGAGCATCTGATTTCCTGCTACCTTGACGCATAACGTGAAGGTATGGAAGAACGACTTTTGTGTTTACGAGATGTAGCTGCCCATGGATTCTCTGTTTTAGTTCCTTTATTTGAGTTTTCGGAATTCTCAGTTTGACGTTCTTTAGCATAACAATCCTCACAGACACTTAATCAGTGACAACCCAATTCATATTGACAATAATTTTCATTTGATTAACAGTAAACAGCTGCCCCCCCCCCAAGTTCATTACGCAATAAGGATTAGAGTAAGTTTGGAGTCACGAGTGATCATGGATCCAACCATTTTGGCGAGTGGATTGATATAGCTTCCAAGAAGTAACTAATATTTGCTGTATCGCCTCACAAAGGAAATCGGTAGTGATCTTGTGGTAACAAATAGACTACTATTACTAACATCTCATGTGTCGCATGTTATTATTCGAAATGTAGCGCACGTATGTATACAGGATATCTTCTGAGTTAGCTTAGAATCAGTGACGTTCGTAAAGTCAGTGCACTATGTTTGTTCCTTTCGATGGAAGTGACATCCTGACAGCCAACTCTTAGTTGAAGTTTGCCCATGTCATAGTAGAAAGAGTGAAAAATTAGGGATCTTGTGTTTGGATAATAATTGTTGTTTGTGGCATTCGTGCTCCGTTAATAGACTAACACCAGACTTGTTATCCATATGTAACGCCCACACAGTTAAACTCATACAATAATCATTCGTACTTATCACTTCTCCGCACATAAAGACAAACGGTAGATGCATTCAAAGTAGCCAGACCTGTGTCAGTTTTTTTTGTATAGACTAAAGCTGGCAGAGTAATGAAATCACAAGGATATCCAAAACGTGGTCTCTATATATTTGCTGTCTCAGGAATAATTTCACAGCATGGATAAGAATTAATTAAAAATGAAAAAGTGCATTTACTAATTATTAATGAGTGCCAAATTGTATCTTATGTTCTCATCTATCACAATTCTTGTGTACCGATCCTAGCGGACGTGTTTTGATCCCACATTTATTACCGGATTTCTCAACGTATTATCATAAATACTCCAACCTCCCACTTCCACGCTCATATTTCACACCTGTGTTCTGTATATAGTTTATTTACTGAGTGAGCCGATGCAGTGAATTCTTACTTTTTAAATTATTTCAAAGCTAAAAATTCACTGTTTGAAACTGGATGAATTGTATTCCCTTCATATATTTTTGTGTGTCGCTGCAGTTCAATAATCAAGTACTTTTTCGTCTACTAAGCTTTAAGATTTTGTTCGCGTATGTGAGAAAGCCAGTGATCTCATCCGACTGCTCAAACCGGTGTAGACAAGACAAGGCTCAGACTCACGACCTAGTTGACTGCTGGCACTACTAATCAAATTTACACTATAATGATAACCCTATTAATATTCTAAATTATATGTTGTTTTCATCATATGATTGTATTAAAATTAATCTTTTTAGGGTAACTGGTGGTGAACTCTTCGAGGACATTGTTGCTCGAGAATTCTACAGTGAAGCGGATGCTAGGTTAGTCTCTTTAGTGTTTACTGAGATGAATACGTAGTGAATTTAGAGGTATCTTTTTGTATATGTTATTCTCCTTAACTGTTTTTGTTTCCCATACCATTACTGTTGGTTTACTAGATTGATTCAAATGTAGGCATAAGACCGTAGTTTATAAATTTCATTTAGCTTCTGTTGACTTTGTTATCGTTATTATTACCGTAATTTTAAATCTTGCGAATAACCAAGACTCGCTTTCTTATTTTTCCTCCAGTAACTGTATGCAGCAAATTATTGAAAGTGTGAATTATTGTCATCAGAATAATATTGTACATCGAGATTTAAAGGTTAGTAGTAACGTTTTCGCAGTGTATCACTGTACTCAGCATTCATTATCATTAGTCATGCGTGTTCCACATTTACTTGGATTTTGGATCTTATGTTACGTGTTGTGGACATCGATATTCTTAAAAGCATTCATTCCCTTTGACTCAATAAACTTTTACTTGATCTCTAAATTGCCCATCAAAAGTTTTAGTGTGTTATTTTATGGTGGTGTCTATACTTATTTTTTGTCATGATTTTTTATCTTAAATGATTATAATTACATTTTATCATGTTTTATGTGAAATTTTATGATGAATATTTTCCTAATCACACTATTCAGTCACAATTTTACTACCCGGTCCTAACAAAATATATATTGCCCAAAAGTCTCTAAGAGACATGTTTTGCTAATCTTTTGTTCGCAGGATGACAGCAGATAATTTTGTTATTACGTTTTTGTTCTATATTCTGAGTAGCATATATATATATATATATATATATATATATATTAATATTTACTTGGTAGATAAACTCAAACATATCTTATTCGAAATCCCAAGTAATCTGTCAAAGGGTTTTCGGTGAGAATAAATTTTATGGACGACTTTTGAATTGAGAATGTCCACCTACTAGAAATAAATGATGATTATAAAGCAGTGTGAAAATTAGAATTATGATTTACAGTGGATAGTTAGGGTTAGGAATTCGATTTACGGTTTTCATCACGAACTGACATAAGCTAACATGCCAAAATGCTATTTAATCGAATAGATGAATGGAGTTCGCGCCAAAACCCAATACTTGTTATCTTACATTTGATTGGTGCGTTCATAAATGATAATCTCGCCGGATTTTCGGTTTCGTTTACATTACTTTCTAATCATTTATTCTTTGTGTTATGAGTGCAGTGAAACATCTACCTGATATCCCTCCCCCACGTCACAATCCTAACAAATTATGATATCTGTATCACTATTATCATCCTCTAATTTATATACATATATTTAAGAGACTCACTAGGTACAAAAAAACGATTTCTATGTGTGTAATTATTGTGTATGTGATTAATGCTCTTGAGTTTAACTGACTTAAATAATAAACAAAGCAATACACGGACAACAGCATTTAGTGGAATGAAGATAAGAGAACATAAAGAGGTTTTACTCTGTTGTCCACGTTTTAATGGACTCTGTGGATAATGTAAAAGTAACCTTCAAAACACCTTGCCTTGTAACCAAGTTCATTTTTTTATAGTAGAAAGACATTTTAGCACGTATGTAACAACATCAACAGGTTCCACTAAAAACGTTTATTAGATTTGTTGCAACTGATAGCAGTAAATCATTGTTAAGTAATCTTTGAGCTGTCCTGTACTTAACAAACACATGTGGGTTTTTCATAAAATTGAATTTGTTTTACAGCCAGAAAATTTGTTGCTTGCTAGTAAATCCAAGGGGGCTGCAGTGAAACTAGCGGATTTCGGTCTGGCGATAGAAGTTCAGGGTGATCAACCAGCTTGGTTTGGTACGTTTTTCCTAAACACATACATTTGTTAAATTTTTCAACCAATATGCTTATGTATTTCATTACAAAAAGACATTTTTCCTTCAGTTCACGCAAATACTTTAACAGTAACCAAATTTCAATTCATATTTTTAAAATTAATGTTTAGTAAGAGAACTGATTATCCAACTCAAGTGATTGAATAAACGGTACTTATTTCATTTTTCAAGTGGATGGAGACATATCGATGCTGCAGATAGTATTGTTATGATTAATTTTATCCATGCCTTACAGTAAACTGAGTCGGTTTGTCGTTTCTGTTTAGTATGTTAAATATTTTTCTTGCTTTCATTTATGTTTTACATCACAAAGTTAGCATTTCGCTATAAGATAGACAAATAAATTTCCACCTTAGCCTTATTTGCTTTCTAAAATTTAGTATTTTGAAATAAATATTGTAAATTGTATGATAAACTTGAAAACAACGAGGGATCTACCTCAAAGTAGCTTTTCTATTTGTTATATGGAGGAATTCTTTCTTTTGCCTTTTCCTAAATTCGTCTCGATGCTTTATAGACGATGAGTCGTTATTGAAGAGTATATGTGATAAATCTATTAATAATTCACTGATGGAGTCGGCCTTTGCTTTTGATCCGACAGTGATCACTGATCCTTATCTTCTTATTTTCATGTCTAGTTAGAATTTTTTCCTCCCTAACTGTTAATTACCTATTGTTTTCTCTTAAATATATGATTTATTTAGTTAAATACTAGTACTACTCAACTACTGCCCACTTAGAAATATCTGATTTAATCGATTCGACGAACCAGTGGATCTCCATTGACGGTACGAAATTTTTTAAGACCTCTAGATGCAGACAACTTGGTTGAGGCTGAAGACCCTGGGTGACATGAGACAGAATCGATTACAGTAGTGTAGGTGTATACACTCTTTGTCTTCCCCTAAACTGTGAGATTGAAATAACTTTATACCTTTCTTTCTACGAACTAATTCTTTCTCCTTGTATTATACCCTTGTATGAAATGTTTTTTTACTACCATTGTAGTAACTGCTTCTATGAATTTGGTGTTCATCTTGTTGTGTTAATGAGCTGTGGCAACTTGGACCGGTGCATATATGTGCCTGGTCCTATATTGTAGCTGACTAACTTCCCTAATAAGTGTAAGTATCCTCTGTACACCGTTGACCGTCTAATCCCTTTACATACTGACTATAAGGATATTAGTTAATCGATATTTTAGATAACCTTATGAAAAATAAAGGATCAACAGATCTCAAAGGGTGAGTTTTCACGGATGTTTATGAAACTCGTAGCGAAATCGGTGGATGGTTCGAGTGGAACCTAACTACACAGTTATTTTTGTCACATCTCTAGTGACAACAGTATCATATATGCATTTTTTTGTTACTGAAATGCAAGGAAATTCAACAAATTCACAGATTCATTTGTGTTCGTTGGAAAGACGTAAAACATCTTTATCAGAAATTATCTTCGGTGACTTTTTTTTCGAATAAATATACACTGTGGCTACATTTCAACGACACTGCACTAGCACACGGTTCACACCCATAAAAACTTTTCATACGAAGTATTTGAATAAAAGCCATCAATTACCTCATTTTATGTTACACATATGGCTTGGTACTCAAATGTCACTTCAAAATTCGATTCTTTTTTTCATTTTTATATGGAAAACTAAAAATGTTTTTAAAAGTCTTCTTAAAGTATGAATTGACATCAATCAGATAAGCTCTTCATTCAGTCACCCTGGGCAACTTATAAATTAAACGACTATTCAGTGTGACTGTACAGATAATAATGAGTGTTGGAAAGTATTCATATAGAAATCAGGAAATCTGACTAGTGACTTCGAAAAATATACCCGGGAAAAACACCTCAGTTACATATCAAGATTAAAGAATTAGTAAAACATTTAAGACTCATAGATAAATAGTACTACTGTCATTTACAGCATACTGTAATATCCAAAATCGTAGTTGTTAGGTACAATAAATGATTTCATGTGTTTTATGCTTGTTGAATTCAGGCTTCTGATCTCTATCGTACTACTGCTCAGGTTGAGTCAAATCCAGGAAACATCACGCCTACTTTCTTTTTTGGATTATTCGTGTGCCAACCAAGTCGTTACCATTTGCATTTCTAAATCATAACTATGGCTAAAAGTCCCATAATACTCTGGTGTTTCCCGAAGTAAGGGCACAATTGTTTCCCTAGGTGGAGTTGTATTCTTGGACCAGTTGGAAAACGTTTTTGAAAGTTACTTTTACATACTTCTCAGGTATATTTGGTGCAGATATACAACTAGTCATCATTCACTTTTATTAACTGGTGTAAAATATGGTTGTGTATTTACATAACTCTTTTCCATCTTTACCTTACATGACCTGATGAACATACCTCATATTCAGGAACTCAACTGGTCTGATGTGTAACATCGAACTATTGATATAGTTATCACTCAATTCACGAGAAAGTTCTCGTCAGCAATTTGTGAACGGAACCTTTTATAAGTAACGTTACAAAAGCAATTTCAATTGTCGCGAACATGGCAGGAGAGGAAGAAATTAATAGCCCAACGACTTAGTGAATATAAATTAATACATATACGTATGACGTTCAGTGTTTATTAAAAACAGTGTGAGAGCAATGATCTATGCTTGAAAATATGCAGATATGAAATGGAAAGTAGAAACGGGTATTTAAATCTTATTTATGGTTGCTACATTAGTCTCAACTAAGTATTTTCTTACCTTGTCTGTTTGAATGTGATTATCTAGAAGTCAAAACACCTAACTCTCAACCAATGAGTTGTAGGTTCGGACTTCTCTGCACCTAAATCAGTTTTCATAGCCAAATCATCACTAAGTCGTTCGCTAAGATCTAAGTATACATACGTAGTTGGATTAAAATTTATTCAGTGTTTCAGTTTACAGTGCCTTATTCGGTTTTTCTCTTGCCATCTTAACCTGAAAAGTGTTAAAGATAATTATTTTCTGGAAAACTATGTTTACCTGCTTTCCAAATGAATGGTAATATCTTCCCCTGACAAAATTACTCGTCAAGTAGACACGGTCACTACAACTGTTAACGCTATCATAAAGTTTATCTTATCTGTTAAAGACTTAATACCAAGAAAATCTTATGCCACATTTCCTATTATTTGGTGTTTTGTATGCTAACGTTAATCAGCATTTCTTATTGCTATGATTTTATTATTGTTTAGAATGTTATCACACTTTGTTTATTAGTTTTAAACCAAGATAACAACCCACCATCTGTCCTGCCATATTAAAAAATTGTATACTTGTCGAACTGCAGTAATCCTAAAGAAATTAACCATTTAACAACATAAAGGTCAGATTCATCTACGAAAGCAAAAAGAATTAAGAATTGTATTACCATCAACTAAAAAAACATTGTTCTGGAAACACCAGGCTTGAAACAATTCAAATCTTCACAGTATTCTTACTGGATTAGAAGAAAATAATTCATCACTTAATTCTTGTCCATAACTTCCACGCCACATCCCTTCTTGCCATTTTACTTTTTTAGAATATTTCCGACTATTCCTGTGATAAATTATCAGCATCATTTCGAGAAATATCGATATTCTTCACCTACATTTATCAGTAATTAATTCCTCCTGTTCTCGTACAATTGAATGAGGTGTTAATGAAGAAAATGCATAATAGACCACTATGAAGTGTTTTCGACACTTTAAAAGCAAACACCACTCATATTTTTCTGTCTTATTAATTAAAACATTTGGTGTCACTTTCCGTGTTATAGGTTTTGCTGGCACTCCTGGTTATCTTTCTCCAGAGGTTTTGCGTAAAGAACCATATGGTAAAGCGGTAGACGTCTGGGCTTGCGGTAAGCTGTTATGGTTTTCCATATATTTTCTTTTTTCTGGTATTTATGACTTGCTATTTGAAGTATTCACTACACAGTAATCTCATCACAAAATATACACCCTGCAGTTTCTCTTTTCAATGTGTAATAGAAATTTCACGTTTTCCCAGAAATGTTTGGAAATGTTAACAATTTTTTTATTTTTATGTTTCGTTGTCTCCTGAACAGTTTTAAATCGTATATCAGTTGTGGAATATTCTAAACTGCTGTTTGATTAGTAGTATCTTCTGTAACTTAAAATCCTGGAGCCGAATTATTCCCTGTAGTCAGATATATGTGTACGAAGTAATTATTCACAGTTATCTTATGTATTCTTGTAAACGTATTTGTTTATCTATTTTCTGATTTATATCTCGTATCAAGACGCGTAACCTGTTTTTACAATTATTTAAGGAATAGCTTGCACTTAGCGTTGTTCTGGCACAACATTTCTGACTTCCTGTCCTAGCTTATATCGCTTATCATTAACATACCGGATCTCACCCGAACATTCAAAAGTTTTAGGGATAGTGATAAATAAGATTAAGGTGTAAACGACTGAATTCTTGTAAATTCTTAGTCAGTCTTTCGGTTAGTAAGCATCTTCGTATTGTTTTTGTATGAAAATAGCTCTGCCAGTCCATAAAACAACCGTAGTATATAGTGTTACTTAGAAAAATCCAGTTACCTCACATTTCCTTTCTATTGAGTCATCAGTCTTATTTCGATTCTCAGTTTCTAGTGAAATGCTAATATTTCATTGACGATTAATGTAACACTCGCAATTAAAATCACTTACCCACAAATTATGATTGTAAAATCATTTTCATTCAAATTGTTTACGCTAAAAATTTTGTCGAACCAAGTATGTATTTTTATTATTCCTGCCGAGTCAGTTTTATGTTTTAACAAACAAATCACTGAATATATATGATCCCAATTTACCTTGTTTCTGTTAATTGAAAAAAGGATTATCAAGCACCTCTGCTCACTTAAAAAGTACTCTCTTAAATTCGTAATGTTTTCAATCTCCAGGTGTTATTCTTTACATCCTTCTTGTTGGATATCCACCATTCTGGGATGAAGATCAGAATCGATTGTACAGTCAAATCAAATCGGGAGCATATGATGTACGTAAATAAAAATATATTACTTTTTATCAATTTTATTATTTTTTTGGTTCTTATCTTTGCACCATGTGACGACTAATTAGGTAAATATTACATGTAATTTAGTCTATATTGTACCTTGATTTACTATTTAAATCTTCATTAGAATTACGGTTCTTGAGTTTGAATGAGTTATGATGCTTATTTCTTGACAGATGCTTAATTAAAAAATATAGGAGAATGATTATTTAGTCTAAAAACGTGAGAAACGTAGCTACATTTGGCTAAAATCATGTTTGAAATGTTGGTAGAAGCCAATTGTTATTTCGTGTTAAAATAATGGGTTATATACGTATTATCAAGAGACGTGAATAACTCGTACTATAACAGTTTTCTGTTACTAATCACTAAATGTTATGAATATTGCCTCTAAATAGGACCTGACACAAATGTATGTCTGTCGAAGTTCTTACACTTCACATAAAGAAAACAAGTTGGTTGGTGAAGCCTAGTAGGTCCTTCTGGCGAGAAACAGGTCACATCAAAGCACGGTACAACTACCGGGGCTAGAATAGCTGTTTTTGCAACCAGTTGGAGTTTGCCCTGTGTGGAGCGACCCCGTACATTACATGCACCAGTTTTGCCAATTTTTCGTCGTTTTTCTATCCAAGAGTAATTGTGCTGTGTTTCTTTGTGGGGTTCGTAATCGATTTAAGGGTATCGGTCGAGTGGGTGATTAGCCTGATCTCGAACACCCGGGTCACCGCTCACATTAGTTCATGAGTTATCCGTCCCACATCAACACAGCTTTCGAAATGAAAATAACAAAAAGCCCAAATAGTTACAGTAACAGTGATAGTGAAAGTTCAAACATAGAGGACATTGAAAAGGATAAATGAAATCCAATGATAAGAAGCATAGGACAGTATTAAAATCGAAGATCTAGAAGAATATGATAAACTAATGTATTCGTGTCACCCCAGCTGATATCAAGACAAAATGCCTTCTTGGGAGTTCCTTCGCTATCTTTATGGATAAAAGCAATATTGTTCTTTAAACTGAGAAAAATATTGGAAGCTAGGTATTTATTTTAACGAAGAACTTGCATCTTTTTAAACGAAGTGCACATCCTAGATTTCACTGCTGATCACAATCTAAGTATACTAATAATCGGTTTATGTCTAATTTCGTACTATTTGTAGGGATCATTCAAAATGTTGTTAATCACCGCTTATTTATAGATATTGGTTTTTCACCATTTTTAGATGGTGTTACTTTCTATTGAAACAAATAGTTTGAGTAATTTCCCATGATGTATACTGGAAATACTCTACCTTACCTCACCCCATGCTGTTTACCTCCTCTTTAATTCTACAAACGACAATCTTATCTGTAAAATATAGATTCACATTAAGCACTAGTAGTTTCCTTGAAAATCTCAATATCCCATTTTGTAAGTAGATGTGGTTTTCCTGTTTTCTAATTTTTATTTCATAAAAATGTTTTGTCTATAAAATTGTTTTTTGTCCTTCAATCTCTTTGTATTTTTTCAGTATCCTTCACCAGAATGGGATACAGTTACCCCTGAAGCTAAGAATTTAATCAACCTAATGCTAACAGTCAGTCCTGCAAGGCGAATCACAGCTGCAGAAGCCCTCAAACATCCATGGATTTGTGTACGTTATGAAAACAGATGTTTAGTAGAATTTGAATTGTTTGTTTTTGTATTTGGTTCTTGTTTAGTCTTCAAACCTTAATGTATTATAACAAGGGCAGTAAATCAGCTCATTGTAATCAATAGTTTTCAATGGTACCTGCGTACTACTATCTTAGCTTGCAATCATTTAGTAAGATTCACTGCTTATTTGTATTTAATATCAATGACTATGACGTTATGTCTGATACATATAGACAACTGTTTATTTATGTAAATTCACCGTAAGGAATTTTCATACCATGAAATATTTAATAAAAATGCTAAAAACGTTAATGTTTAATTTTCATCACTCACACAAGATCCTCACGAAACTTGTTTAGGTAACTTTCTTCCTACTTATGAAAATTTCCTGAGTTCCTACATTTCAATAGCTGTTTGAGTGTAGATCCAACAGTACTAACCATTTGTATGCATGTTTCGAAAGCTAAAATCATACTATGCAAACGTTGTCCGCCAATACATCGCGCGCAGATCCAATTTCACACACTTTAATTAGTATTCCCATCAAATTGTCTTGGTACTAAGCGATTTCATTTTGGATACACTGGCTTTACGTTAACGATTTCAAACTTAGTTTCGCTGATTTTCTAGTAAATGTATATTTCTAAAATAATATTTCTCTATGTTGAGATTCTTCTTTTTTTGTTATATCTCACTAGAGGTAATCACTCCAACTGTGAACCAGTTAAATTGTGTAATTAATTCTCAGAGTAGTGAGGACCTGTTTTCTACCACAAGAGATTCTGAATCACATATGTTTGTGTTTAAGTATATTTATGCAAAAGGCTTTCCTATAAACACTTCAAATAGCCGTATTACTAGAACAAATATGCTCTGCATTTCACATTATTGCATAATATATGCATATAATTATATTATTTCTAATCGTTATATTGTATCCGTATTGAAGTATTTCTCATGGATATCCATGTATCCTTTGTAGTCAAACAATGCTATCTGATATTAATACCTAATACTTCTTTCTTAATCGAGTAATTTGTCCCTTTCTTAGTCATAGTATTTGCGAACGACGATAAAGTAGATGAAAAGTCTTTTTCTTTCATTGATCGTTTTATTTTAAATGTATTGTCCTTTGCCGCTTGTTGTTTACCAAAGATTTCACTCTCGTTTTTATCTTTAATTAATTTCACATTCCAGACCTTAGATGTAAGCTCCAATTAACATATATTTTAAAATGTCATTACTTTTCGGCATTAAATAATGGATTACATGCTCTTACGTTAAAAAAAGGAATTTAACACGATCTCTGGTGTCACGTGATTTCGTATTATTTTCGTTTTCGTTTCAGTTTCTTTTGCTTCGCACAAATCATTACTTTGATAATAGACTTGTTTAGCTTATGGTCTTCCCATCTGTTCTCGAGGGAGGTACAGAAATGGTCACAAAACTTAACAATTTGCTCTGTCCTTTCATGATACTCCTTAACAGTTATTAACGATAGAACACAGCAGACGATTGTAAGCTTCCCTTTTGTGAAACAAGTAGATTCATTTACATAAAGGCTATGCATCAACTGTTATGATTGGAATTTGTATAATTTGTACTACACGAAAATCCACTTAAATTTACTCTGTCATCCTGAGTAGTACATTGAGGAAAAGCCACTGTTCATCCTATTTGTTATTTAATTTGTTTCGTGCTACTGAGTTTCTGAAAGTTGATCCCATTTAAAAACAATCCGGACCTCTTGATAATTTCTACCACTAAAATATCATTCTTAGTTTGTACTGAAAGTCAATCATTTACCACACTAATGCTGTCATTCTTCAATATAAAGTTTATCAAGTTAATGTTATTTTTATTTGTTTTAAATACTGGAAGATGGAATACAGTTTTTTGGTTCAGTGAAAGAACGTTTATTCGCTTTTTTATACCATGATATAACTGTTTCATGACTTTCCTATAATAATTTTTATGAGTAACAAAATTCTGTTCTTTTGTTTGCTTCTGTGTGTTTACGAAAACTAACATGATCATTCGCTTTGACACCATGCGCGTTATAAATACTAGTGCGTTTGAAGTTTTTGGTAAATTATTTCCTCTTTTTCCTTAGATTAATTCAACAGTTTCCATTTAAATTTAAATGATCACATTTTTGTTCTTTAACTTAACTCTGATAATAATTTGGTGTTTAATCATATATTTGATCAGAATTATGCACCCAGTCCACATAGCTCCTCTTCATCACATCATTATTTGACAAGAGAAAATTCTATAATTAGTATTTGTTTTTCTAGTATAAACCAAAACAACCATCATTCAACTTCACGTATGATGAATTTACGAACAGATAAAAACACTTATGTTGTTTTGATGTGGAACAGTTAAAAAGCAATAAAACCCGTGATAACATTTCGATATAATTCAATCACTTTCCTTGCATCAGATCGATAGCCCATTCACTTCAACCTGTGCTCATCATTATCAGTGTCATTGTTTCTATTATTATTATTATTACTATGGGTTTTGTTGTTAAATGGAAGCTTGGCCATGACCTCAATATCGACTAGATTGTTTTATCCTCTGCTTATTTCTATATTATTTACATACGAGTGTTTTGATTGGGACAAAATTAAGGGAGTGTGAAGTGGATAAAGTAATGGGAAAGAGAAAGTTATTTACGAGATTTTATCCTTCTTTTGATTACATTGAATTCACTTGCTCATATTTTTGTTCTATAACAGTTGATTTTTATGGAATTTTTCACTAATCTGTGTGATGCATATTCATACTTGGTCTTTGTTTGTATAATAGTCTGTAGGTGTCGGTTTCACTTTTGACACGAAACTTGAAAGTGGATCAGTGGCTTATTGATTAAGACATTCAACTTTCGACTACTAATTCCCACGTTCGAACCCTGTCCAACTTTGTTTGGAAAACCGGATAGGATGATTAACACTCATACTCAGTGTTACTCATACCCAAGTACCTGGTGAATGAGTTAAAAACAAGTTATTATTAACATGTAGAAATAGGAAACTCAGAACAAATCCACTAATATGAATTTATATTCTTATTTATCTTCTCGCTACATGAGTGAATGATATACACTTGTGGAAAATGTTTAACTTTACTAATAAGATTGAAACAATGGACTGAAATAGATCATGTTGCTATCAGTCATCGTTGGAGAAGCCCGATAAAAGACTGCCGCTCGTTAAAGAATATATGTCTAGACTCCGATAGTACTTGATTACAGATGTCTTAGGAATATTATTCACGTCTGGGATCACCGGGTAAGTAATAGTGAGGTTAGATACAGGGTATTAGGTGAAGTTGTGAATCTTCGTCGACTGAGATGGATGAACTAAATGTTATGTATACCTGAACGCCGATTACCACGACGAGCAATGCTGACTACTGTTAGGTATGGTATGAAGAAAATCAGAGGAGGCCAAGCCAAAACGTGGCATCAGTCCTTGAAGTCACTAACTTCTAGTTTGAGCCACATTGGTAGATGCAGACTACTTGGTTGGGGTCCGCGCGACTATCTTAACTAATAGTTGGAGACTCTGGCTGACATGGCTCAAAATCGATCGCAATGGCGTAGTTGGTAGTTTTACCAAGAGTTTTTCCATGCGATTTAGGATACATAAACTAAACTAAGCCACATTTTTGTGTAATATTTTAGAAGTCTGTTTTATGGAACAGCAGCGGCTTGCCATGAGCCAGGAGGAATGTCTATAATTGGACTTTAAAAATTGATTATAAGTTCTCATTTATTTATTAATTTGAACACATAAATATTGGTACAAAGGAGCACTAAATACATATGCGCCACACAAGTCACTTAATTTGTGTTTGGGCTGTGATAACATTGAGAATATGAAGAGACAATGTAAGGTGCATATAAGAAAAAAGGGAACAATAGCGAACAGAAATTTGTGTACGATAGTGGAGTGATAATGGGAAAAGCAGTTCAGTTGGCAAACGTACAACCAGAAATAATTCTCCCAATTAAAGAAGTGCAGTATCGGTTTCCTGTCAGTCTTGTAAAAATACTTGGCATATGGAAGGTTCAAAGCACATACCATACCTACGCACACTAATTGCCGACTGATTAAGTGCGGATTGCATGGCTTGGGCATTATTCCACAGTAAGATAATACCATCCGCATACTCAAGGTCGAGAAGTCTTTCTCCAGGCAACAGATTCACATCGTTATTACTTACATCCATCAGAGTTGTTTCCAGAATGTCATCGATAGCAAAGTTGAAGAGGAATGGTGATATTGGGCAATCCTGTCTAACCCCACTACTTGGATGGAACAATGGAGAGAAGTGTTTGTATATAATGCTTTTAAGATGTTAATAAACTTCTCAGGCACACACTTATTCAACAGACTATCCCAGAGAACAATCTTGTCCAACAAATCGAGGGTGGCGTTGATGTCAAGAAACATGACAATTGTTGGCCTGTGATACGTATGACGGTGTTCTAACGTTTTGGCGGAGGGTGAAGATATGATCAATAAATCCTCGACCAAAACGAAAACCAGTTTGCTCCTCGCGAGTCAATCTTTCTCGGATTTTGAACAACCTACGAAGTATGATGGAAGCCAAAAGTTTGGACGCAATCATAGTAGACTTATTCCTCAATAGTTGTCATAGAAAAGACGAACCGTTTTTAAAGATAGAGATAATTATCGTCTCATTCCATGATGTTGGAACATTCTAAATGTCAAACGTTTGTAAACAACGTAGTCAGTTCCTTAACCAGAAGGTCGCCACCATCTTTAAAAAGGGCCGAAGATAGGTCATATGGTCCTGGCGATTTGTGGTGCTTCAGGAGTTGAAGTTCCTTAGGGACTTCCGCCTTGCTAGGTGAATTGGTCGTCACAGGTCAGGGTAGGTCAGTCTAATCGATGTTGCCGGGGCAGCAGACCAGTTTAGCTGCTCATCGTTTAAGAGGTCGATAGATGTTATTGATTGACATCCAGTCATCACAGATTATTCCGCCCATACCAGACTTCTTGCTGCCAGTGGCTCGGAAGAGCTGAAAGAGCTTCCAGCAATTACCTGAAGTAGCTGCTGCCTACAACTCATTGGCACGCTCCGACAACCAGGCTTCTCGGCCCAATTTGATTACGTAACAGTTTTCGTTTGTGGTCGAGCTCATGGTCACTCGGAGTAGACCGATGGTCTTAAATATCTATTTGTACACATAAATATTGGTACAAAGGGTCACCGAATACATATGCGCCACACAAGTCACTTGATTTGTGTGTAGGCTGTGGTACTGCCCGGGTGGCCAAACCGAAGCAAGTGGTTTTCTTAGGGAGCCTTCGACCTAAAGGTCCTGATCCACAAGGCAGTGGAGCATCGTAAGGAGATACAGTCCCATGGTAGCCGGTGACCAACGATTGGTTCATACGTCATTTGTTCCCTCAGGATACTGGAGCCGATGTGCACCATTGGTTTGGAATCAGGGTTTCCCAAAGCGCTTTTCGTCCTCTCAATTCCGTAAACAACACTCACGTGATATGCAAACTAAGCGTTAACTGTTTGAAACTATTAAGTCACGCGTTGTGTTTTTCAATTAAATATACATAGAAATTTAACATACTCCACTATCGATATAGTGGAAAACCACCTGTTTCGACCTGGGCACCAGGGCAGTACCACAGCATACACACAAATCAGGTGAATTGTGTGGCGCACATGTATTCGGTGACCCATTTTACCAATATTTATGTGTTCAAATAAATAAATGGCTAATTAATTGCTTATCTCGTAGTGAATTTGAATCATCGATACTTTCGTATTTTCAGACAAAATATATTCTAAAGCTCGATAATCCGAGAAAATTCAGATTTCCTAATGTTGTTTACTTGCGCTAAAAAAACATTTAGATCACATCTATGACTCGTTCGTGTGTGGTAGTAAATTCCTGTTCAAGTCCATTGAGTGGCTTGGTAAATTGTGGAAAAATTAAAACTAACACATCAAGGCTTAAGTATCCTCAATGAGATTCGTACTAGCTAATAAATTTTACTGATAAATAATTACAAATCAATTGTTTTGTACATGTGAATCGTATTAGATTCGTTTATAATTGTTGCACCCTTTCATGTAATCCAATCAGCTCATAATTATATTGTCTTTCCAAAATAATAGTATATATATATATATATATATATATATCAGCTCACAAATGTAACCCTATTTCTCAACATTCTTATTTATCGTACTTATACTTGACTTTTTATAATATCCTGACAATCCTTACTAGGATATCTTCGCTTGCGTAGCATTACCTCCAAGCCACAAACATCAAACCCTATAAATAAATTCATTCATATGAACGTGTCATACATGTTATACCTTTCTATCAGCGGTTTTAAAAGTGTTTACAAACCAACTGGAGAATGATTTTATGCTGTATTTTGTCTAAGGCGCTAAACTATTAATGATTAGCTTTTCTTAATATTAATGTTAGAATTGATTTATTTACTTTGTAGTACATCACATGATTGTCACATTTTAAGCGTAAATCTTCTCTACTCTGGTTACGTCTATATTTATACATTGTTTTCTTATCTTTTACGCGCGCGTGCACGCCTTAACAGGAATTTTTGGAAACAATACGATTTCACACTAATATAAACTCTTAATTTACAACACGTTAATAATGTTCCGTTGAACTAACACTCACACAACCCGAGAAGGTTGTGTTGTTTTTCCTAACTCATCACCTATTAACCACAGAATATGTTACCTTTGGTGTATTCAAAAATTTGACTATCCTACATATATATTGTTGTGTTTTAATAACTGAATTCTTAGATTATCACCACTTTTGTTTGTTTTTTCTCTTTTGATGGTACCCTATCATAGAATGCTTAAATATACATTTATATATATATATATATATATATATATATATATATATATATATATATATAAAGCTTGGGCCATTGACTCGTCATTTTTAAGGCATTCAAATCTATGAAGAATGTATTTCAGAAAGGTCTGGGTAATTGGTTTCTTTAGGTGAGTACATCAAGTACGCGAAGACAAAGATTCACGGTGTAGTTTTCTCAATTTTTATGACGAATAAATCGACCAAGTTAAGGTATAGTAATACTCTAACTTGATGCCTAAATTGAGCTTCTTTTGGTCTGACTTATTTGTTAGTAACTTTGCTAAATTAAAATGGAACCCAACAAACAATCTTTTGTAATGAGTAAAGTATATATAACTGGATTCCTACCATATCTTAAAACCCATCTTCACGAATTATTCTGGAATTGCTGGTCCGATTATCTAAAAGTTTGCCACTTATCTCCGAATGTACTGAATAACAATTCGCCACTGATGACAATAATAAGTAGATCATTTTTAATTAACCCATTAACCCCACTAATGATTTGTATAGTACTACTTCATATTGCTTTTACGTCCCGTCTCTGTCAACCAACTTATCGAATTCTAATTTCTTTCCTTGATAGCAACGAGAACGTGTCGCTTCCCTTGTGCATCGTCAGGAGACGGTGGAGTGCTTAAAGAAATTCAATGCACGACGTAAATTGAAGGTATGTTCTTTTCTATAAATCTAATTGCATAGTACTCTACTTAAACTGTGAATATGCTTGCCTCATAAGTTCTTGTTCATGTCTGTACAGAGTTATAACCTCTGAGATATTTCTAATGCAATTTTTCTATCCAGTTTAAAGTTGTTTTTGGATTTCCGTGCATGTGATAACCATCTAATAAGTATAACCGAAGAGTTGCTGCTTCATTTCGACCAAATGTTTATTTGTTTAAGCTTGGTGCACTGGGGGCATAAATGTAGTTCAACTGGTTGTATCAACGGAATCGTGATAAACCTACATACACCAACCGGACACAACTATCCGTCATTTCTCTGGATAGTGTTCATTGAGCATAAGCGTCACGCATACATTACTCAATATGCACTTCACTGGAAGTTTACACATTTATAGTTCCCGAACCGTTGATATCTGTGTTTTTTGGGGTGAATTCACTGGGTAACAATTTCCATCAAATAATAATATATTCTAAAAATAATAATTACAGAATTCATGCCAGTTTACAGGCATGATCAGTTTGATATAGTGTTGGGATATTCAGGGAAATATCCCAAAAATTATCCTGTTAAGCCTAATGCTATCCTTGGACATGAAATGGTATCATCTTACTGGTCAATATTTATTTGACGTGTTATTTTCCTGTTGGCCATTATTGTACAATGTTATCTTCTATTTTATGGTACGTTGTGGACTGCTTGAATGGTATATAAACAAAGTATGTTTGAAATATAATGATTCATATATCCGAGGCTGTGACTTTCGTTCTGGACTCAATTGACTGGGCTAGACAGGGAAGCGAGACCAATCAGAACCCTAGGTCGTTCTACGTGTTTGTGCGTCTTGGGTCCGATCAATAATTCGCTACCCCTTAATCCGCAGCAAATATTTTTCACAGTCATAACATATAGATAGTACTATTAAATGTAAAAGATATATGGAATATTAGATTGTCTTAAGTTTTCTAGTTCAAAAATTGTTCAAGTAGTACATATTTCACATGTATTTCAGCAATGAAAGTCTTCAACCGGTAGCATTTAATTCTTTTTAAGTAGACCTGTTGATGTATGGACGGTGTATTTAAAATCATTTCCCGCCTTATAACGAATTGATTGTAATCATCTACAACTAGAAAATAAAACACAAGCAGAGAGCACGGAACAACAAATGTAATGTTTACTACGATAGGTCAGTCAGTCAGATTTGAATGTCAAGTAACATCAGCTTGTAATAACGACTAAACATTTAAGTATCCTATAATCTCACTTGCGGTATGGAATATACTTACAGATGTAAACAAGTTTCAAGCATTTCCAGAGGAAAAGTAGGCATCGATGCAGTGGACAATGAATGGGATTGACTTTTTTTCAAGGGTAGATTGTGGTAAAATTTTCCAGAGTAAAAAATTTCCTAATAAAGTAATTCATATGGAGAGAAGATTTAGAATGAGATGGTTTCACTAATTACACAGAGTCACAGATGCTGTAATCAGAAGATTCTGCATATTAAAATGCTTCATTAGATTTAAATGATAGTTTATTAAATATTTTAAAGATAAAGGTGAGTTTTGAATTAAGTCTCCTTTTCCACTAATGGTCGAGTCCAAATTTATTATATCTGGACTTATAAATAAAAGTACAACAATCCCAAGAATGCGATATACAAATCACCTCTGAACGGATTCCAACCTTAATTTATCCTTTATGTGAACAATACTAATAATAACAAAAGTGCAGTATTCTGGGATTAGTCGAACACGTATTTGCACATTAAAATACGTGACTCGTTATGAAGATTACAAATTATGCAACGCAGAAGACGTCGGGACTTGGAGGTCTGTTTCGAGACCTGTTCTGAGAAGGACAAATTGTATGAATACCTGAGTCCTAGATCCAATACTCCATGTAACATGTATAACACCTTACTTTTTATGGTAATGTCGAGGTTTAGTGAAGTATTGCCAAAGTATATACATCCAAATTTGGTCTTGTTAAGCTCCAAATGCCATTTTGAGTATCACTGGACCAATTTGCTGAGCTCCATACTGATGCAACTTGGCATATTGCTCGGCTCATGAGGATAAAATGAATACATCACTTTAAGGTCACCTTATTATGGAAGAGGCTTGCCCATACAAAAGCAGTCGCGAATATCATTTACGTAAACTAGTTAGTTATTTTTGCAACTGTCATAAAGTCGTTTGATTCGAAGTAACGTTTCTCTAGGTGTCTTAATTTACCACGATATTTAAGTGACATAAATAATTGGTTGGGCTTACTAAACCTGTACATTTGAAGGGCCGCGTAGGAATCTAAGCAAGAGTTGGTGATCAGATAGAATGTGTCAAATCAAATGTTACGTTGCCTCAAGAATGCTTATTGCCTAACAAGAAAATATTTTCCTGTCATATTTCGAATAACAACGCTCGTTGAAGATTCCCATCATAAAAGCTTTATGCAACTATACTCCGTGTTGTGTGGAGTGACCAGCATATATAAATGTACTGATTAGTTGCATATAACTATTAATTTGGTATTTATTAGACTCTTAATCAGGTATTCTTGTTATAACTGTCACAAATCCATTTACTGAACTGAGTTTAATACTACTACTTTTTAACTATACTGCGATTCTCTTAAGCATTCGATGGCTCAAATTTATTTTACTTTATTCAATAATAATTGAATTCATAGATTATCACCACCTTTGTTTGTTTCTTCTCTTTTGATGGTACCCTATCATAGAATGCTTAAAGATACATTATATAAAGTAATAGTATTTATAGTCTAAACAAAACCTTACACTTTATATTGAGTGTGTGCAGTTTCATGTTATCAAATTTTATACTGACTTACTGATTACTTTTATTACCGAAATCTTGAATAAAAAAATGAAATGTAATTGTATTTGTTCAGTCAGTGTTTTGCTTGTTTGTCATGTTCAATCTTCAGACCAAGATATTCTTAACTAGTTTTTAATTGACTAGATGTAATATTACATAGAGTCATCTGACCTCAATTATAAGGCTAGTGTTCGACCACCATAATCATTTACTGAGCTTATTGCATGTACTTGATGAATAACTATCTATATTTATTATATCTCATCATCTTGAATAATTCTTTTGTTCTCTATTTACTTAACCCATCTGTATTTGAAGTGTAGTAATAGCTTTTTCATCTAAACTTTCTCCTTAATAAGTAGTTACAACGCGTTTTATTCCTTACTGTCTACGTTAGATCGAACTCAATGGTAAAACTTATTAATCGTTTTTCAGAGTGTTGATAATTGACACATTTATGTGTGTGCATGCTTTAAACAAATATGGTTATCTACCCATTTAACAGTTTCCTGCTTTCTGTTTTTTTTTCGTTTTTAGGGTGCTATACTTACGACTATGCTAGCCACACGCAATTTTTCTAGTAAGTTCACTTTTCGAATACTGATAACTAAATGTTGGTCTCATAATATATTTTTGACCTCTTCGAATCCATTTCATGTCTCTATGCATTCATTATTAAAGTATACTTGTATTGTTGGGTGTTTGAATTCATTAAAATGTTATTTGCATGTAGTTTTATTTACCACAATCAGATTTATTAATATCACGTCTCATTTGATTTGTTTTCTATTGTGTTTTTGCATGTTTTGCCTCTGTTTTTCATATGAATCTATAGTGAAAAAGGATGACAGTTGTAAGTTTTTTTTTCAATATCAACGCATTTGTTTTCATATGCACTTTTGTTAATTTTGATTGCATGGCTGTTTACGTAAGTGCTTTCATAGTGTACATACAAAATCGTGAACTATATATTATATATATATATATATATATATATATATATATATATATATATTATTGGATAACTCCTTCAGAAATATTTATAAAATAAATACGCTAACTGTTTTTCACGATCAAGTCTCGCTAGGTTAAACGTTCAGTGTTGTTAATTATATTTTCCATTTAAAGTAGTTTGTCGATAATGGTTTTCTAAAAACGGGAAAGCTGAGTCTTTTTTTCGCTTCACAGCTAACTGTATTCTAAATTATTTACCATTGTTTCGTATAAAAATTCCTGTCATTCGTACGGTGTACAGTTATCTATAAGTATCTTTGTAACTTACCCATCACTAGCTAGTACTTAACAGTTATCAATGTGTATCATGTATGCCGTTTTGCGTAGTTTCTGTTTTCTATTTGTTTAATCACATCCAAAAATAAACTTTGTCATGTCTAGTTTCCATGTTGTAATATTTAGTTTTCTTCCAATTGTATTACTAGGTATTTTTCGTAGAATTTTACTTTGTATTTTGTTGATTTATACTCCTTATAGCTGGTCGGGGTACCGTTCCAGGAAGTCATACTTCTGTAACTAAGAAGTCTAATGATGGTATTAAAGAATCATCTGACAGTTCTACTGCAGTAATGGAGGACTCAGCTGATATAAAAAGTTAGTTCTATTAGATATGTATAACTTCTGAAATCTCCATTTTAATGTATATTCCATTATTGTCAGTGATTGTAGTTGTCAATTTGAACGCAAACAAAGATTTGCAAAATAAAATAAATTAATTCTATTTCAAGGTTTGTCATTAGTTGCAGGCAGCTTAAATTAAAAAAGAATAATCTGATTAAGAACAATGAGTTGATGAATTCTGACCAGTGAATTTAGCATGGATTCTCCAAACAGGACAAATAATCATAATATTAAGAAGAAACAGAGTATAGCATTAAACATACTTGAAATTGACTCATATGCTAAAAAAATAATAGCGATGCAAAGTTGGCAAAATGTGACTGTAGTTACTAATAGTTTTATTAAAAATTGATTATGTAACCCAAATAATATTGATCAGTGATTACAAAGTTCAGGATAGGCCGACGTTATACTTAATCTATCGGTTTGTCTGTATGATTGGTTGTTGAATTGGAATTGAACGAACAAAACTGATTAATTTTCGCTAATACGAAGTTTTATTTCTTTGCTTCCAATTTGATTTCTTTTATTTTAAGAATTATTGGCATGTAGTACCATTGTCAAAGCAGAGTGCTCTGTTGAAAGTGAGTAAACATAAGCTAGGTGGTGTTAGGTTACTTAACTTTTTTTTTCTTATCAATGAAAGATGAGGAACAAGTTGATGCACGTTAAATCTTCTGTTTCACACGTATTGTCTTTCGCTTGTAGTTGTTTATAAATCCCTAGTTTGTAACTGTTCATTTGACGTGCTTACTTTTGTTTTCAACAAAATATATTTTTCATTACAGAAGTTAACATAATAACGGAACAAACATTCGTGCATCATTGTATGCTGTTTATATTGTTCTGTAAACTTTACTGCATGTGCTGTTTGTCTTATCTCCCATGATACAATAGAGGTTATGAATACTTAACAGTTATTGTTGCTCAGTAAATGTTTCAGTGTGGAATGATTATTTTCCACAATATTTTTACCTGACTGCTCTCTTCTCCATAATATCTTTCTTAAGAAGTGTAGATCTTTTTTACGTCTGTTGTACTATAATATGGTAAAATGGGATTGAATAATGAGTTAGTGAACTGTTGTTATTTAACGATCATTCAAGTTCAACAAATGTAATTAGGGTTAATTCACTCATGAATAATGGGTTTTAACATACAACGTCATCTGTTGTTTAATTATTACTAGTATGATCTGTTTTGTTAATTACATCTTACCTATTATCTATTTATCTAATGATTTTTATCTATTATGATAGTTTTAATAACCTGACCACGAATAATAATGAGGTTCCAATATGTTTTTTTAATGGTTCATTAAGTATTATATTTAATTTAAACATTGTTTTCCTAATTAAGCAATATGCTCTATTAAACAAATTAAGTATTTTCATCCAGGCGTTAAAGGTATTTACAAAGTATCTGTTTTCATTGACTAATTTAATCGAAAACGTAGTATTATCACGAAATCGGTTTTACGCATTCTAATCCCTGTCAGTTTAAGCTAACACAATGTCCTGTGTTATCGACAACACTTGGGGCTTGCAGTAATCGTGATCACATATGCTCACCGAAATTCAGATATCATAATTTTACGAGAATACGTCAGTTTTCATCAAACTTTACATAAAGAATTGCTGTTTACCTATCTAACCTAACGTAAAATAAACCGATAAAAATATGTCATTTCTCACATGTGAATTGTAATTTGTTCATTATTGCCTACTTAGAAATAAATTTCGCTATTAATTTTTAGTTTTTTTGCCCTATCTCTAGTATATTGTCACATTATTTTAAGATTCCTTTTCAATTAGTTGAATATAAAACAAGTTTTTGTAAATTTTGAATGTATTCCCAGTGTTACAATGTTTTACATGATATTTCCAATGTATATCAAACTTCTGTGCATGACCACCGAAAATATTACAGTGATTAGATTTGCATGCATATACTCGATCTTTTGATAAATTAGCATATGAAGTTATCGTCAACGTAATTTTATCTGTCCACTAACAATCTACCCAATTAATGTCGTGCATGATGTGAATAAAGCTAAAAACACGATTAATTAAAATAATTATTTGCAATGAGTAATTGACTATTCATTCTCGTTTAAATGAAAGACTTAATTCAAAGAATCATTTTTTCCCTTGTTTTATTTCCTAATAAAGCTAATAATTAATGAGGCCAGATATAGTATTTTTGTGAAGTCATTTCTAATTTTTTCTATAAAACTTTTAAGCATTCACAACATAACTAGAATGTATCAGTACCTTATTCTAAAAGTGTTCACATTTAGACGTGTAAAATGCATCCTCATGTACATGCTTAATTATCAAGTGTTTTTCCCACTTCCTGTATTTCGTTTAAAGGCTAATAGACCCATCATGAACCTCTCGCTATTGATTACGACAATATCGTTAGTCCAACTACGTACTTTACGGAAACATAACATGTATAAGTAAAATGTCTGCAAAGTACTTACTAATCAAAAACCTTAGAAATAATTTTTTTTAATGCTATACAGCTCTTGATTGTTTGAACATTGAACAGGTATTGACTTGAAATAAAATTATGTCGTTACCTTACACCATCTAATTTATCACCATAATGGAAAGTTTTTCACAAAAACTAATATCCGAATTCTGTCAGTGTACATCCGTAACAAAGTGACCAAACATCTTTTGATCATCAATCACTAATTTTAATTGTGAGCTGTAATTAACGTCAGTTTCTCCTTTTCATTTAACATCGATCTCACTTGTTAAGGCGTTCGACTTTTATCCCCTATGCTTCAGGTTTGAACTCTGCTCTGTGTACTTCTGTTTAGCCAAATGGGTAGTATCACTGGCTCAAAGTTGGGCGTATACTGAAACTTTCATCCAGTTCAACAACACTGTTGGAAAATCTTCCTGATACCGATATTAGTTTGGTGCCCCTGTATTTTTCACACTTGCTCGGATCTCTTTTCTTTGGTTTATTGATGAAGTATTCTTTCCTGTCCGTCGTCACTTGTTCCTTCTTCAAAATCTTCCTTAATAGAACGTGGAGCATCTTTGAAGTTCCTTCTACGTCTGATTTCAGTGCTTCAGCTGACATACTGTCAGGTCCTACTGCTTTCCCACTCTTGATTTTTTTAGGGCTGTTGGTGGAGTGATACCTTTAGGAAGGTCTGTATGTACTGCTTCGACGTCCGGTGTGGTCAGTGTACTGAACTATTCATGAGTTCTTCAAGGTGCTTTAGCTACCTGTTTTTCTGTACTTCAATCTCACTTACTGCCTTGCCTTCTTTGTCTTTGACTGGTCTCATAAAGTTGCTTAGTATTTCCTTTTCTTGTAGCTTTTTACTCTTTCATTGCTAGTCCATGAGACGACATGGACTGGGACAGATCCGAAGACCATTTAAATGGCTTTGTACTGCACCTAAGTTGGCTTCGGGATCATTCTCTGTCGAAGCCTCACTACTCAAAGATTTACGATTCTAATATGCTCGCCAATACATAACCTTAGTTCTAATTCCTTTTCAGCTTCTCTTTTTATTTAGTCTTTAAGCGCCAAGCATTTACGGGAAAGAATCTGCCGATCCCTTCAGTCCATTCTGTAATATTAAGTATTTTTCATTGGAAGATTTAAATACCACTTTTAGGAGACTAGTTTGGTTTTCCTTCAAGTCCGTTCGGCTACCTAATCTACAAATATTCAGCAAGGTGACTCCAGAGATATCTTTAGATATTACCTGGTTGAGTAGATCTTTTATCAATATCAGTGTCATGCTCAACGCGAGTTCTGGGTTCTGAGAATTTCCTCTCTTTAACTTTATGGAAGAAAAGTGATCTGTCACTATGGTAACTCCAATTTCTCAACTACTGACGGAGAGACTAGTACTTGATCGTTTCTTATTCTTAATTCTTACCCATTCATCAGCTTTCACTGAAGTAGCATTCGCAACTGTAAAATACTGGATGATTGTTGATGACTTGGGTGTTCAGGTTGTTATTTTTTCTGGTACAAACAGATCTTGTCTTACGATTGGTTTTCCTAAGCATTTTCTGACTGCTGTTACTTGGATGATGGGGATAAAAGATACCTCCTACTTGAGTTTCTGACAGAACTATTTTAATTGGGTCGTTCATCCTTTGGCATATGTAAGTTAATCGACATTGAGCCTATTTGGAATGGTTTTACATCGATTCGTGTGTCGACAGATTATTTATCATTAAATTCATCTTGTTATTATACCTTCGAGCAGTGTTTACCATTGCTGTAGCTTCAATTAGCACATTATTTGCGTCCATGCACCATTGCTAACACAACCAGACGTATCCATTTTTACTTAAATGTTTAGAAGCCGCAAGTGTTAGATTCTTGAAAACCTTATGGTGCCATCCTTTGCACTCATCACACTGCATGCCACTTTCCACATGTTTCGATAGCCATGGTATTGGTAATTGCTTCTTTTGTACTGTTCAGTCATCAATCAGTGGTTTTCAAAGAAATTAGACAAGAAAGCTGATAACCAGAAAAGGTGAAACAGCGGACTGTCAAATTCAAAGGTGTAACAAAAAAATAAATGTACTCAATAAAAGGGCAGATGTAAAATTGCTTCTGAAAAAAACTTGGTGATACTTTGACTGAAATTCGTTCAGTTAAAGTGAAAACAGTAGTCTTGGTGTGTAATACACGATTTGTACTATCAATTTTACTCTTAAATAACTAATCTGAAACAGCCTCTAGTAGATTAACTCCTGAGGTCTTTGAGGATATTTGTCCAGTTTTAGCTGGTAAATTGACGTAGATTTCAAGTGGAGTATGCGAACTAGAAGTAGTCCTGTCTGGCTAATCTAGATCGCTTATCATTATTTAGAATGGAAATACCTCCTAACTCTCTGACATAGTTGTATTTTTCGACCTTAAAGCAGCATTCAGTTCTGTAAACCGACAGATTTTATGTCAGTTTTTGTCTCTGAAAAACGTACCAACGAACACTGTTGGTCAACTCAACACTTTTGGCGAACTATCAACTTCAAGTTTTGTTCGTCAGATAGACTGACGAGATAGTGAATCTCCATAAACTGAGATGGTTGACCAAATACCTCACCTGATGTTGACTCGTGTAAGAGTAGGTTTGCTTGCCCATAATTTCCATTAAGAACTTCTCAGAAGTCTATTTTCAGAAGTACTTCATTATAAAAAAGAACAATCATTATGTGATAAATTGATCCTGTGTAGTTTAAATCTTTCAAGTTTTCAATAGACTTTATCAACCAAACATTTGGCATATTATTTTTACAAGAAACGTATTAATTAATCCATTATTCTGGTAAGGTGCTTTCCAAGATTAGTTAAGTTCAGATTCTACAAGGACAAAATAAGCAAGAATGTATATGACCCAATCAACCAAAAGAAGCAATAATGATGATAAAATGACGCTAACAAACTATTTGCATATGTCGAATGAAAAGGAAAAGAAAGTTAATGAAAAAATGAAATTCACAAAACTGTCCTAATATCTTCATATCCTTTATCCAAAGACAGGATAAATTTTTTGTGCATTTGGCATGAAATTTGTTTGAGTTATTCACTACTATCTTACAAAAGAATGACGTATACGCTGAACAGTATAAAGTCAAGAGTGAATACATATCTCCATTTTATCACAGTTGTTCATTTGTACCACTTGTTGATTTCGTTTTCGATCTGCTAGATTGTTAAATAAAATTAGCGAAATCTATTTTTGTAAAACGAGATTTGGCTCCGTTGTTTTTCTCTTATTCCACTTGTTTCCTTCAAAAATCCTGTCATTATTATTTATCATTCTTCACACACATTTCATTTCGTGATTCATTTTATTGTTGTTTTGCCCAGACGTCTGCATATTTATCAGTGAAATACTTATGATTACGTTTTTTTTCGAAAGGCTAATAATCAACAACTGATTGTTTTGTATACATACGTCATATAAAATTCCAGTCTTCAAGTTGATCATAACCTAAACATTGTCCATTCCCAGCAATAGTGTGTTCATTACTGTTTTGCTAAACCTTATTGACTTAATGACCACCACCAGGCGTCGGAAACTATTTTGATCCATCATATTTCCTACTGCCCATAATCCGATCATATTCATATTTGTTTATTTTTAATACAATAAGGCACCCAAATACAATGTTATAACTCGTGACCTTTGTGCCCTGTTAATATATCACGCAATACGATCCCCAATTCGAGTCATCGACTTATCATAAACCAGTATGAGCAGCCTAGATTTCTTATTGGTCTTTGAGATAGCAGTTTCTCGTCTAGCCCAGCCGATTCAGTCCGGAACGCAAATATCAGCCTCCGTTCATTTATTCACGCCCGGGTATTACACGAAATAAAAACATTCTATAGAAGTTATTAAAAAGATCAAGTTATCAAATGTTACTTCGTCAGGACTACCGGGTCTTAAAAGAAACCAAACTCAATTGCTTCAAAATATTATATGTAGTACATCATTAAAATTGTCAAAAAGTCGATACAGGTTTTTAGATCATTCAAGGCACAATATTTTTAGTTTTGTTCTAACTCGGATTTCTTTTTCTCTGAATATTTTATTGAGTCTCCGTTTTTTATTCAGCCCATCACTTCGTGTCCCCATATTTTTTTATCATAATAACTTTGACAAAATCAGGCAAACTGACCTTAGTCACATTACCCTACTTGATACGGCCTGTTCAATGTTCTTAACGCTATAAAGTTCAGGAAGTTCCATGCTAGACGTTAGTTGTGTCCAAACAAACACCGTCTATTATTTCTCAATCGTTTAGTAGTTATATATTTACGTACATTCTTAACGTCTTTGCTTATTGCGAGTTAAGAAAAATCCATTTACATACAACGTAATAACATTATAGCATATCTCCGTATTTTATTACCAGCTTCCATCTTCATAACTGCACCATTTACCTCAGAACTTATGTGTATTTTTATAATGTACTTTTTGTAACCTAGTTTTCCATCATTGAGGGTCTCTACTGTTGAATCTCATTAATGAGCGTACTGATGTACGTACATACGATGTTCTACGTTGTTGGCTGACCGACTGAATGAGAGTAATACTCAGTAAAGAAAGTAAAGCAGTATACATACAATCTCAGTCTCAGATTATATAATTCATACTTCAAAATTTTCAGAAAGTTTTGTTCGAGGGCGATCATATTAAATTTGGCTATCATCATCGTTTAAATTAATCGCAGACTGATAAAATGCCTTAAAAACCAGATCTTACTGGTAGTTGGATGTGACGATGACAGGTTATTCTCCTTATGCATCCAATAATGTTAAAAAAGATATATTGCGAAAAGTTCATCCTTTAGACCGTTCAATCCGCTTTTCTAAATATCTCCTTTGTGTGTGAAATAGAAGTAACATTCTTACCGGCGTATCCCACATAAAATATCTCTTTAATCATGTGACACCTTCATTTCCCTAGTTTTTTTTTCAAAAGTCAAATTATTGGTAATTACAATCAGTTTTTGATTCTAATATTTAGAATAAAACATTTTTTTAGTATGTAACCAGTATGTTTTGGATTTCCTTATAAGACTTAAATATGACTTCGTTATTGTAAGTTGATTCTTAAGTGGTTATGCTAAATAAAGATAGTATTAAGAAGATAAATAATAACTGACAAAAGATACTTGATAATTTTCGTTCATCTCACGGTTTTGTTTTTGTCATTTGTATCAGCTTTCCCGCAGTAACATATCGAGATGTGTACTTACCGTTATTTGTATTCGCATTACGAACTAGTGGGTATTATTCGAAGATAAGTTTGGTATTTATTATTATTTTATCATTGTTATTAGTAGTGTATTGCTCATTATTCCATCTTTTGGTGAATTGTCCTTTCCTTCATTTCCTGTGGAGTCCGTTGATTATATATAGATTGCTAATTAGTTTTCGTAATTCACTTCTCACTTTAGTTTGATCAATCCGTACATGTTGCAGTGAAAAATCACATTTTTATGGGTGGTTCATAGTTACAATATTTTATTCACGTTCAGAGTAATAAACTTATATTGTTGATGTAACCTGTAAATTTATTATAATAATCACGTATCCCATAAAACTCATGGGTAAACGTAAAGTTGATGGCTTTTATGTATATAGATATTTGAGCCTCGTATGTTCAAGATAATTAAAACACCAAATACGAAACTATTTATATTTACTTCATTGATCTACCAACATCTGCATATAGTCTAAGTCCCTAAATGATTGGTAGTTCTTCATTTATATGTAATGATGTACCTTTTAAGAAATCAGTGAAATAAAATCGATTCATTTTATTCACTTATTGTTACTTTTGACCAAGTCGACTTAGGCAATTAAATGTACTACTACTACCTACTACATATTAAGTAACTGTTTGGTTGTATTCAGAAAATTGAGTCTGTATGTGCACAAAAACCCTGCTATAATATTTATTATTTAACGTTACTAGAGAATCGCTTATGAATTCATGTATAATCAACGGTAAATGTGATGTGATTCAATAAATCAAATCATCTAATGACTGAATTACATTTAGATTTTAAAAAAATTCAATTAAATAAATCTCAATTGTTCTCAGTCCAAATAACTACTCTGTGTAAGAAACTTAGAAAATTTTTGTTTTTTGAAGGCATTTTTAAACAGATCAGCGTCAATATTTGTTTTTACTGTTCTAGAAATCGATTACTTGTAGAAGTGTAAAATTATCTGATTTACTCACTTCTTTCTAAATTCTTAATTGTGTCTCATCATTTGTAATTCTACTAACTATGCTTACTATTCACCTTGTTTGTCATATGAGCTATTAGTTAAAACAGATACATGATTTTGTCTCTAGATTATTTATACTTCAATTTTATATATAATTTTCGGCTGGAATTTTACACTGTTTGTCCTAGTGCCAGCTCTAATAAACATCTCACTTGTCTGCTTTCCAACTGTAACTTATTGACTTAAAATAAATACCTTTGGTTGTTAGGTCTATGGTGTATTAATTACCCACTCAATATAGTTTCAACAGTCTTAATGATTTAAGAGATGATAATCAAATATAAATTTAAAGTTTACATCACGTACTAATCTTAGTTAGTAAACCATATAGAACTACGAAACACTGGACAGATGTTTCGTCCTAATATGAGACTCAGTGGTGCGTATCCACGGACTTTCACGACATCGAGCCCAATACTTTCGGTCTCGCCGTTAACAGTTAACTACTAAACCACTAAACAGGCATCCAATTATGTACATATCAAATTTGAATAAAATCCCTGTTTTAAAGACTATTCCCTTCTACTCGTAGAATATATTAACTCAATCATGTTGAACTACGTAAAGTATAATGATGCAAAAGATCAAAGAGGCTTTTTTAAACAATTTTCCTGTCATTTTCATTTCTTATGTGTTAACGTTTACAGTTGAGCAAATGCTTCCTCTAAAACAATTCTTTTCATACACTTAGAATGATTTTTATCTGAATTTAAAATTTATTCAGTTTTGTTTATTATGCGATTCACTAACTGTAGAATGTTTTATATGTAATGATTTAACAATCCGAATGCAGCAATCTCATGCTCTAATAATCCCTAGTATATTAATTACACATGTTTCACACCTAACATTCAATATTGTTGTTAAAGGCTCCACTTAACTCACTTTTAGTAGCATCCCAAGCGTAGATAATGGACTCCTTAATCAATCGTATGCATTTTGCTTATAAATAATCAAGCTCTCTGAGAACAAAACTCCATCAAAATCAAGCTCTCTATGTTCACTTACCACATATTCCAGTCAGTTTAACAAGTCTCTTGATATCCACAACTTAAGAGCATTATTATTCAACTTTTGACAATGATGTATTCTGCACAGCTTTAGTCTTTTCACTATGTACGGTTAGCTGATTAGGCGTTAGAAACCCATATAGTTACTCAATCGAATAGCAAAACATAACAATTAGTCTAACATAGATTTCTCACAAATTCGCGTACCTAAAATACAAATACTTTTCCAACTGTTGCGTCATCGAAATTCCCAGTGTACAATCTTTTAACAACCCTCAACAAATAGCAGCTGATGAAACTTCCAGTTTTTAATTCTTTTTTACGAAAACTTTCACACCTCACTCGTATCTTCCCCATACTTAATTTGAATCTTCATATCAATAGAACATGTTTAATTGACCTGTTAATACAAGCTGTGGTGATTTACTTGTATTTTGCAAATCATTTTCTTAATCTTAATACTTCTCCGCATTTCATGTACCCATCATAACTTCTTGATACGTTTTCGTCTTTACTTCGACATTTTCTAAGTTTCTGTAAAAATTCTTTTCATTCCTATGAAACATCGAATTTATACGGACAATTTTCAAATGTAATCTGAGTTCATCTCATTTTTCTTAAAAGACTTAAAGATAATGTGGTTACTTTTAAATGTGCACGTTCGTTTTTGTCGATTTGATTGATGTTTTCCGTTCTTTTGATTATTGTCTCATAATATGTGAAAGTTATCATAAAAGGATATCTTGGATACGCTCAATTGTATCCCAGTGAAACATCTGTCTGAATAATATAAAAGTATTGCGGTTCGCGAATGTAGAAGAATGTGTAATTATTACTGAGGAATACATTTGCTTCATAATTCTCCTTTCCATTCTCCACGCCTTGCGTCTTTGTTTTTGCCTGTTTTCTATCTATTTATATTTTGATGTTAAATTTGTCTGTCAGCATAGATCTTTCCAGCTTAGAAATTACTACTTTTAATGTGCCCGAGTTTTGCATTGTGTCTATGAAAATACGCATGATCCATTACCGACTCAATAACGATTTATAACCCGACTATCGATATTCCACTAATATTTTTTATATGAATAAATAAGTGCGTAGTTTTTTCGTGTGTGTGTATTTTTTCATTGTTCTGACCAGCTTGCTAAAATGTACAAATCTATTATGTTTCGTATTGTAGTTTAATATTGTTGCTTTTCTGCCTTACCTAATACATACCACGTCCAGTTAATTAATATTCCAATTTATTTGTAGTCAACCAAACACTTTCATTTCCACTTCATGATTGATACACCGGCCATTTGTTTTTTGGCTGTTTTCCTAATGTTACACTTTTTCAAAAGATTGCCTGGTAGTCTTATATACATTTATATACATGCTTAGCTTTGTTTCAGTTGATGCTTTTGAAGTTTAAGTTACTGATTTGTAAGGTTTATAACACCTAGTGTGTCCTTGCTTATCAAACATTATTAATTCAATATCCCTATGGTTTAACTGTTTTAATTAGTCCCATTATTAATTGATTATAAATTTTATCCATAAAAAGTAACCCATGTATTGTAGTATCCTTTTTTAACAATTTTTGTTTATATCTATAAATTTATTTATTACTAATAATGAGCCCCATATGTCTCTAGTTTTGGGACGTTTTCGTACCATTGAGACAACCCAGTAAAGAACTCCGAGATAAGATATAAGGTATTTGGTGAGTACGGAGAATCTTTTGAATGTGTCTGTAAGTCCTCGCCAACTGAGTTTCTTAGGTATTAGCGGGATATAGATTAGATTGCGGCACTTTCCGTGCAGGACTGTTGAGGCACGCTGATTGGCTACTTCTTGACCAGTCAGCGCTAGTAGATACTCGGAGAAGATTTGGTGTGTTATGTAGAAATTATGAATATACTAACGTCTTTCTTGTTGTGATACCGACTTGCGTTCAACCATGTTCATTTGGAATATAATTACGTTACTGTTCAACTGTGTTCTAATATGGGTAGCTTGTCGAGTGAAATATTGTCAATAAATATTCAGTATTAGGAGTATCTGGTACGTAGTAAGAGAAATCCTAACCCTGGGTCATCCGTTACGTTTACTAAATCACGTCTTACTTCAACGTAAAACCTTGACCGGAGTGTTTCATATAAGGTAAGGGGCGCCATAGTATGACTTAACACAGTCCAAAACGTTTTTGGCTACAGGTATGAGTTGTGTGTTGCTAAGTCCAGACCAAATGGCTAGTATTTACCCGACAATCTTGGTGAGTGTTCGGAGGCAACTATAATTAATCCTTTGTCTTATGTCTCAGAATCGTTCCATACTTTGCGATCCGTAAATTCATTCCTTCTTTTAAAATCATATTTTATTAATTTATTCCTTTGTATCTATAACGTTGCCAGTGTATGGACTCAGTAACTGTTCATTTTTCCTTCCTTTCTCTCGCTGAAATAATGTCGTGTGGTTACTTAGGTTCATGCACAGGTTCTACACTTTTTAGTTTAGATGACTAACAGTTCACTTTTTTTTTGAAGTGAAGAACCTCACCAATATTAGGAGACTGTGTACACTGACCCAAGGTAGATACACGTAAAATCGTGGTTCGAGATTCCTAGTTAATCACTCTATTCATTCTTTTCTCGTTAAACAGGCAAAAAGCAGGACATCATCCGGGCAACAGAACAACTATTGGCTGCTGCTGCAGCTGGTGACTTCGAACTCTACCTGTAAGTTTCGTGTTTTATAAAATTATCTGATTCACTGTATTCAGTCAATAAGCTTATCGAAAAGTTTCAGTTTCATTGAATTCATGAATGAAAATTAAACCACCATCGAAAATCTGGAAGCATTGAATGGTCGTTTCGTCTTAGTATGGGACACCCTATCAGTGGACATCCACAATCCCTCACGCGGGACTTGGATCTAGGACTTTTGTTCTCGCGTGCGAACGCTCAACCTCAATACCACTGAGGCGGAATCCAATGGTGTTAATTCCTAGCCCCAACCAATCCAATACTTGCGCGATCATCTTACATTGTTTTCAGTGTGTAACTGCTTCAAACCCGACACGGACTAACTTCACTGGTGACAGATTCTCACTAGGACTCTGGAAATTCTCTCTCGAAGCTAGTCACTAGTGAGCACATGATAATTTTCAGAAATTTTGAATTCATATAGCTCCACTTCGCATAACTTAATGAAAATACTTGTAAATTAAAAGTCTCTTACTTCACTTTTTATTTTCGTATGAGATTCTCATCAACTGCCTCGGTGTTACAACCAGTGTAACACTAATTGTTGACATCTGTCATCTTAACTTCATACTGATTTTGATTGTGTAAAAAAACAAGATAAGTCATAAAATATCGATTCTAATTTTTGACTCCTGAATTATAAGGCTGTAACATATAGTCGGTCAAAACTTGTAAGAACCATTCAACTGAGACATTTATGCTACAATAATTAGTAACATATACTTATAAATAGTTGCTCTTACCCTTAGAGCATAGTAATATCAAAACAATTGGTGGATCAAATGAATGCTTAGAATTAGTGTTGCATAAAATCACTAGAATGTAGTTGTTTAGTAAAAACCTTAAAAATATGTAGAATGACCTATTGTAATAAAACTGATTGTAAAACCAATTATTCGAGATCCTCATTTCTCTGGTTTTAATTTGTAGTTGAACAAATCCCATAATGGAATTACTTGGTCAAAAAAAATGTTTTACACAGCTGACGTTTTACTTTACATCACTAAATTTACTCCTAGGTAACTGGGCTTATATAACATTATTTTCTTTATTCTTTTTTTCAAATAAAGCACTATAAGCATAAATGTTTGTGAATTGCTTTTTTCTTGTCTTTTTGTTTCAGTAAATTTTTGGATTCTCAATTCACCTATTTCGGTCCAGAAGCATGTGGGAATTTACTCGAAGGGGCTGATTTCCATAAGTTTTACTTTGAACAAAGTAAGTTTCTTTCGTTAGTGATGCGATTTTTCTGTATTTTCTCATACTTTTATGCTTTAATGATGTAGGTTAGTGTGTTTAGTTAACCAACCTTCGCTGAAGTCCCGTGGTTGCTTTCGTTTGTCATGTCATAAATAGTTCAGATCATTATCCTAATTTTTTTTATCACTTAAACATACATAATTTGAGCAAACACGGATGGTTGGCTTGCAGTGTAATCCAGGACGCGCGTTTCGTCATATTTGTATTCCACTGCTAGCCGCCATCCATGTTTGCTCATAATGATTGTAACTTAAGGCAATATTGACGCAATCCACACAGGGTGCGCATAAGCCAATAATAGATTGATCAATTGTAGCTCCAAACATCAGTGGGAAGTTCCAAACAAACAATAAAAAATGAATACATATTTTGTTTTACAATTCCGTTTGTCAGTAACAAAAACGATTATTTTGGGGATCGAGCGCATATTTGTAAACATATGAGCTCTGTAGTTTTTCTTTATCAGAAATACCAATTTTTTTCGTATAACGATTTTTAACAAGCGATTTATTTGCTGTGCTGTAATGGAGCAACGTTGTATGGAAAGTAGAAGTTTCACAACGTCAACTGACTCCTTTCCATAATAATACTCTAAAGTTAGACGTGTGTGAGAACCGACATTAAATGCCAGATACATGCATCAAAATCCGAGGGTAACGAACGAATAGGCTAGCAAGATTCCTCGACTCAATTAATTATCTTTATTAGGATTAGGATAAAGAGACCCTTTTGATAACAATTTTAATACATCATATTTAAATTTTATTCTTGAGAACAAATTCCAACACAAAATGTAATTAAATCAGACTAATCCTTAAACTTCGTTAGTGAAAAAGACTACGTAGTAATTTATCAACCTTATAATCCTATTATTACTAAGTGCTTATTTTACTGCTCAACTTTCTCTCTAGTCATTCCGAAATCAGTTGTTCGTGCTATTCATACCAGTATACTGAACCCGACTGTACATTTAATGGGTGAAGATGCAGCTTGTATTGCCTACACAAGACTTACTCAGTTCCTAGATAAGTGAGTTATCCTTGCATATTTTTCTTAGCTTAAAAACATCGTTAAGCGATATAGTAGTAACTTTATCTGTAACCACATTTTACTATTTTCTATAAATAGATGTGGTATGCCCCATACACAACAAACAGAAGAAACCCGTGTTTGGGTAAGACGTAATGATCGTGGCTGGCAGAATGTCCATGTACATCGTTCTTGTTTATCAGCAGGCTCAGGTGGTGGTGGATTCGCAAATATTAGTACAACTGGATCAGCTAGTTTCAACTATCCACTTTAGAATCAAAATAATATTGCTCAGATCATGAGAGATATTGAAACAAGGAAGTATATGTATACATATACTATCAGAAATTTTATGCTTTAATATTGAATCAATTCCGTTTGTCTTTTTGCGTATTTTCTTTCTTTCTTAAAATTTCAACATGCAATTTATCCAATCAATAAAAACCAGGTTTATCTGATTAAAAATATAAACCTATTCATTTTGTCGTTTCTTTGCTCATGTTGATATGCACATTAGTTTTGCAATTCGATTTTATAATGCAAAATCTGGTTACTTAGTCGGTTAAATGTTCACTTATCTTAATGGTTAACTTGTATGTGCAATTAAATTCTTGCTTTATATCCTCGTTGATTTAAATTATTTATTCACTGATATTCTCTGGTGTTTTTAAGTGTGCGGTTAAATAGCTGACATTCCACTTTACTCATTTGTTGTTAGTTTATACTCAAGTAATACGAGATTTCTTTCTGTTAATACTGACCTACCACTTACCCACAAGACAAAAATATTAAGTTGTTTCTATGTAAAGAATTCTGATTGGTATACCACTTTATGTTTATTGTTACAAATGTTAATGATTGTTGGAACTTGTGCACGAACAATTACTTGTATAATACATCACTGAACTTATGAATACTTGTCTTATCAGGCTATAACATCTACTTACCTGTCAAACAGGAAAAACACAATATCTATGCTACTTTTAGTGCGCATTTTGCAACTTATGATCTACGTTCATTCTCTTCTCACTTTTTGCCCCTCTTCGTATCTCAGTCCACTTGATATTTAGTTTTTTTTGATTTCCTGAGTATTCTTCCTGGACTATCTCATGATTTTTTGTCCATGGCTTGTTTTAAAAAGAATAAAGTCCATGCAAAAAATCTTCAGTTTACATAGTCCACACTTTTACCATTATTCGTTATCGACTGTGATGCTTTCCTTGTGTTCTGTATTTTTGTTTATCTTCAATTAACTTATGAATAGTACGGACTGATTATAATTTCGTAAATGTTATTCGTACATTTGATTCCTTCCACTTCAAATTGCTTATTTTTGATTTCTACATTGTCTGTTTTATTATGCTTTTCTTTCAATTATTGCTACATACTATGCTTTCCAAATAAGCATGCATGTCTTTCACTGCTTCGTACTTATTAAATTTAATAATATTTATCATTATCGTTATTTCGTCGTGGTAAAATTTTAACTTTTTCCGTACGATTGTTTGTCAAGCCTAATTTATTTAATCATCGTTGTGGTCTGGACAAATAATTTATTTCGAATTATTATATCTTGTTCCTGTTATCTGTCTTTTAGATTCTTAAACTTTTGTATTTGTACCTGTCATAATGAATATCCTATAATCTTCCCTATAAAAGTAATTAACTACTTATATTTATTTCAGTGGAAATTATGATATTTAGGATTTCTATGTCTTACTTTCTTGGTTTATATGGGTTCGAATGTACATGAGTTACGTTCGTGAACCTTTTTCCACCAAAATAAATTGAAGATATAAGTGTTCAGCGTTCAACAAGAGACAGTATTCGTGATATTATTTTAACTTTCCTAGTCAATTTGTCAGCATCTTTCGTTTGAAGTAACAAACCTTCACATATTTATTTCTGTTCTTATATCTACATTCAGTTTTTACTGTATGCTTCCATTAAACTTAAAAAAAATTCAATACATCTGTTTTTTGACCTTTATATATTTTTCTTTATTCTAAGAATATATTATTTTATTCTAAAAACAGTTGCACATTTACTGTGTTACTACGAAGGAAAACATCACTTTCCCTAATTATACGTATGTACTTGTGTTTATAATAAACTTATGTGTAACAAAGAATCGGCCAGTAAGCTAAATCCAATGCTTTATATTGTTCGACGACCACTACAGTGGTGTATTAATCATTGAATATAATCTTCTGTTTTATAGGCGCCTACTTGTAACCGAGTCTGTTTTCCCTTAATGTTCCTCTCTAATTAAATGTTGGTTTGCTTTCTAAGCCGATAAAAATAGTGATTTCAGTGTGAAGTCTTTTCTCGGTGATGCTATGTGTACCTGTTACATTTGTTTGTCTGCTTTTCTGATTATTTACTTGTTGTTCCGTTGTTGTTATTTTGTTTCCTACAAAAAAAGGTCAAAACAGGTTCACTAACGGATCTTTTATGTTTCTTGTATTTTCTGTTGTTAAGTATTATTTGATTAGGAAGATTAACCATGACTGAAAATATTATATTTAAAAAACTTACCTGCAACAATTTATCTGTAACCTCGTATTTGTTTGGTTGTTTTCTCGTTATTTATTATTGTTTATTCCTCAACCTGTTTATTTCATTCATTTTGCTCACACACACCTACCCAGCTTACATGTCGACTAGCTGGTGAAAAAGCCAGAAATACAAGGTTACTCTTAATATGGAGTTTATTTTTAATGGGGAACTAATTGGAAAACTTGGGAATAATTCATTTGATTATGGCCGTTACTGCTGCCTATTTTTGTTTAAACCATTCATTGTGAAGGCTCAAACTGAGTTTGTCAGTAAGTTAGCTTATACAGTATTATTAGACTAATCTCACTAAAAATTCAAGTTAAATATGTCTTCTTTATACAAAACTGATGTTAGAATCAAAGTTTATTTTCTACTCACTAATTAGGGAATTTCCTTGATTTAGATATAAAATTAACCATGAAGTTTATTTTATCATATAATCGTTGATAAGTCGCGATATAACATGTGATTTATTCATCTATTTGATTATCCGTATTCTGCAGCAGTCAATTAAGAATACATAAAAGCTGAAATATGTTTTCAAATAGTAGTTATCACTCCGAAGAAAACTAAACCAAACTCGTGTCTAGTCTGTTAAGTTCCCTGTTCTGAGTAGTTCATTGTTTACAAAGTTGATAAAATTTAGTTAGGTAACTGCTTTCGTATTGAAAGCACTGCAGTTTGATTGTCTTATAGGGTTATGGTGTCATAAGTTTGATTGCTTCATTCTGCTAAGGATCACATCTCGATGTAGCCACAGTATTGATAGTTAGCGCATGATAGATGTTTGTATTGATCCAACTTCTTTAGATCCTTAAACAATATGTCAAGAAGTATCTTTAAATAATGTTATCACTCAAAATACGAACTAGTAATACTGAAGGTTTCTAAACTAACATCCTTCGTAAGAGATAAACGAGACTATTTTCAAAGTGTTGAACTCTATTAGCATGGATTCAAAAGTGATCGCATCACTATTAAGCTTAATTCTCGTCAAATCCATCTTATTCTGATGCTATATTTAATATTAGCACTGCTCATGCACATTCGTTGCATTTCACTATTTATTCAAACTTCGAAATATTAATCAAATTATAAATAAGGGTCTTAAGGTATATTTTATCACAAATGTATAATATCGTTTGTCCTGATTCTGACACATTGAGGAAAAATCAAGTTGTTTACCAGCATTGATTACGAAATGTTTCGAATAAAACTGTTATACTTCCAATCTACGCTCCGACCAATGCTAAACGATAGTGAAGACTACCGATTTTCTCATTATTTGTCTGCATACAACAAGTAGTCCAGAAATGAAAATATAATCTTTTTCTGAAATAAATATGAATCCCACTGAATGATCGACTTTCTAAATGGCTGTCTACATATAATTAACGTATGAAAAGAAAAGCGTCTTTTGTGAAAAATTTGTGGTTTGGTGACCCATTACATAGAATGTTGAAATGAATTTTTATCCCTAATTACCTCACACTAAACACATTTTAGCATAAATTTATTTTTACTGTTCCGTGAATGTAAGTCTTTCATGCAATTCTGGAGCAGCTTGTATTTTATATTCACCCAAACGAAATCAAATGAAATTTTTATAAAATTAATTTGTATTTAACAGATTTCATCTAAAATTCCAGAAAATAGGTCAAATTTGTGTATATCTTGTCAGGTGGAAGATTTATTATATTGCACTATACATGGTGGCAAGAATATCCGACGAAATAAATATATAAGAAATCATAAACAGACTTGTACCACCAATAAAAAAACCTATTGACCATCTGGTGCGCGACATTTGATCCCGATTAAACTAGTTTCATATGAAAAAACGTTTGCTTATATTAGACAATACGATTGGCGGCCTATATTTATTTCACTAACATTATCAGTTTCAGTTTATTTGTTGTAAAACTGGCACAGGATATAAATTTGTAGTAATCATTGTTTATATTCCGTTGAATTAAGTTTTTTGAGAATGAAAAAAATGCATAACAAGCAAAGATGGAAAGTGACTATTAGTGGAATCCAGGCCGCACGTTCCGTCCTATTTGAGACTCGTTGGCTGGGTGTACCTGCATCTCAGAATTGGTGTTCACTCTGGGACCCGGACGCAGTACCTTTCACTTCAAACGCCACTGCATTATCCACTTAGCTACTGAGCCCTGATACCCACTTGCTTGTACGATGGGAAGGTTCAAGTAAACAATACCAATTGAATTTAAATTTCACCCCATTGCACAAACGAGTGGCTATCAGGACTCAGTGGCTAAGCGGATAACGCGATGGTGTTTGAAGCGAACGCTACTGGATTCGAGTCCCAAAGTGAACATCAACTCTGAAATGCAGGTACATCCAGCTGATGAGTCCCAAATAGGACGGAACGTGCGTCCTGGATTCCACTATCCATCTTTGCTTATAATGCTTGCGAAGTAAGGCAGTGTCAAGGCAATACGCACATATGCCAATAAGAGACTGATCAGTTGCAGTTCTAAACATCAATGGGAAGATTCAAGCAAACAATGCCAAGTGAATTTAGGTCATAAAATTGATCTTAACTCGGCTTTTGTGGTGTTGTACAAAAGTGTAAAAGGGCGTATACTAAGGTTTATTGTAGCCTTAGCCATACAAAAATTCAAACCCCCTTTGTGTAGTCAAAAACAGTCTGTTCTCACCTTAAACCTACCCTAGTAATATTAGCTTATTATCTAGAGTGATGAGATTTCAAATTGTCCTCACATTATTTTCTTTGTTATCCATGTCTCCTCTTACCCTCCATTTCTAGCGTAGTTGACCTTTTATTTTTATATACAAATGTTCTTAACAAATATATGTGTGATCAGATTGTTCGAAATAATCTTCGTCTTATTACACAATCTGAATCTTCTATCTAGATTTAGTATTCAAATAACAATTGTACTATATTGGTAGCTGTATATGCACTATATATTTGTGAAGCTTTTCAGAACAAGAAAGTGATTTATTTCAAGGAATTTTTATATATCAGGTTCACAATAAAGACCGACCATCAGAAGCACTAAATGGGAGTTCCCGATAAAATACAGTGACAGTAAAATTAGATCATACCATTCGTTCTTTTTACCATGACAAAATATTTCAGATTTTAGAGTTTAACATTTACGTATTATTATGGACTCTAGTCTCCCGATCTGTTTACTAGTGATTATTTCAGTTTGAGCAACATACATACTTTTACGTGCTTGTCAAATGAGTTTCATTATTAATTTAATTACTAAATTAATACAAGATGTTTCTTGTTGGTTCACTATGTGAGAAATTAGTATCTTACATATATCATCGACAATCAGAGTATTTTATGAATAAACACGTTTTATCATTTATACATCGTGCTTACCCGAATTCTCTATCATTCACGAAAATGAAACATTACAACATGACACTAATTTTAAAAAAACAATTCTACGTGTAATTCACCTTAGGAAACAAACGGTTACCGGGGATTGATTTTTGACAATGTTTACCTTATTAAATCAATGTAAATGAATGCATATTATTCATAGGTATTTTTGGTCTTGAACGATAGCTACGAGTAAATGTGATGGTAACATCATTTCTTCATAGTAGTATAGTTACCAATCCAAAATAATTATCACAAGGCTCTATGAACATTCACATCAAGATGAGATAAAATGTTATGATTCGCGCAAGCATAGACACAAAGTAAGGTTTCCAAAACCTTATACTGGAAAACATCTGAATAATTGCTCACTAAATAATGGGAGATAGTGTATTTCTCTTTGTATTTGTGTTACAAACTCAAGTGGAAGGTAATATGAATCCATAAAAATTTACTCTATTGTTATAACGACCGGTTTTCCTTGTCTACACGAATGGGGAGTTAACTTACCTTAGACGAATATCTACACTAGATTCCCTCCCAGTGTCTATTCTACAGGGCTTCAACATAGATCAAGTACACATGATTAGCCTGATTAAAATATATATATATGTATATATATATATATATCCAATCCTGATGGGAGATCCAAACGCCGGGCATAAAGATAGCCCGGACTGGGATAAAGGAACGAAAATGGTGAGAGATCTGCAAATTTATGTAGGAATACTGCTAAAAACTTATCAGGAGAAATGCTAAAACTGGTTGACGAATTACTGTCTGAATCTTCCTTCAATGAAACTAACTGTAAAGGAATATGCTATCTAACAGAACGACTAGACGTTGATTTTCTTGGTCTAGATATGCTAGAAATACTCGGAATAATAGATATACCCATTAACAGTGTCTGCAACGTGTCGTGTTCATCATTGCACACCCCAGTACTTGCGAAAAAGACAGGTGAAAGGCTGCTAAGAAAGATGAGAAAATTTGCTTCTGTTTTTCAGAATAGCCTTGATCACTGCGCCAAGATGAAAACTCATTTACCAGTGAAACCAGAAGAGAAACCCTTTTTCGTCCGAGACGTCCTGTACCATATGCTGCTCTTCAACTAGTCGGTCAGTATCCGTTACCAGTTCCTGAAGACCTATTTGCTAAGCTTAATGGTAAAACACGTTTCGTTAAAATGAACTTTTCCTAACTGCAAGTGTAAGTAGATGACGATTGTAGAGAGCTTCTGACTATCAACACTCATCGAGGGTTATTTCAATATACCCGCCTACCGTTTGACATCAAGATCGCACCTGCTATCTTTTAGCAAATAATCGATGCATGTTAACATGTATACCTGAAACAGCAGCTTATATAGATATCACAGTTATGCTTTCAACTGAACTGAGGGTTAACTGTGGTATTTGTATGAACTAATGATTCCTTGGTACTTGATTGCCCTCTGATTATGAATACGTTCATTTATATTCATCCAATTCTACCTGCCTTAAATTGCACTATTTCGGGAACTCCTAGTTAGTATATTAATTCGAATACTTCTTGTTATCATATGAACTTTCTGATCGACTACATCAATTTCCTAACCGAGTGATGAAGTATAGTTTTCAACTACTTGAATAAGAATGTATCTTCATGTATTCGATCTAATAACTTGGTTTCATCTTCGATTAGAACAGTCGCCAGCCATCGAACATTAGTCTTTTAATGTAATTACAAATCGGGAATTACATAATATGTTGAATAATACGAATTGGTTAGGAATCAGTAAATAGGGCTGGATGCTGAATAAATTTCTCAAGAAGTTTAGCAAGTGTAATAATAATGATGTGTGGATAAAATAAGTTTAGGATGTAAAAATGAGCATTAATCTAATTACGTCACCAGATCATAAAATTAACTAGATGGGCCTGAAGTTGGCCACGGTAAAAGCAGCGGCTGGACATATTTCACATGTGAGGAAGAAAATTGAAGTAGAACAACCTTTCTAGATGTTCTACTTACAAGGAGAAGCGATGGGTCACTAAGATGAAATATAAACAAGAAAACTACTTGGACTAGCTATTATACCTGATTGAGACACTTCACTATAGAATCAAGACCATATGCTCTCTAGATGCTGCTGAAGACGAAACAAAAGTGATTGTACATGATCTTGAAAGAAAATGGACATCTGGAGAAATTTGTAGATAAGCATATAGCTAAAAAAAGAGAGCATAATGAATGCCTTTGTTTATAGACTCGCAATTCAGAGGCGATGCACGTAGTGAAATACTGTGACTAAAGTTATGCAAATCAATCCAAAGAACTTTTAATGCATGTGAACAACAATTAATGCTTTCCGCACATCCAATGATCACTTCGAGGTTGAAAATAAATTGCCTAGACTGGCCACTTTTTTCTGTATCTATTAATTCAACTGTTCCTGTGGAGCAAGTTATATTGGCAGATGTTCTAGAAATTAGTGTATTGGGGCTTGTGAGCACCTCCCAGTGTGGTAAAGCGAAGGTGTAGTTAAAACTGTTAACAGCCCCATTTTAGCTTTAATTCAAACGGGACATACAACCAACATGGAGCACTTTCACAATAATATATCGTGCTAACAGCAGTCTATCTAATCCCGTCAGACTGAGTATCCTGTAAATGGCTGAAGAAATTGCTATTCGGATCAAAAAAGGTAGAGCTTCGCATCCAAAATAAATAAGTTAGACATTAACACAGTCGGATGCCGACTAAGTGGTCTAGACGTTAAGCACCCGCGTGCGAGACTGATTGGTCCTGTGTACGCCTCTCGCGAGGAGTCCCATACTAGGACGAAACGGGTATATAATTATAGAACTTGATAAGAAAATATTGAAAAGAATATTCTTCGTTCATATAATTGTGTTTTAATATGATGGGAATTTTCCAGAGATTAGAAACTACAATAAACAAACATGAAAGAAAATTTATATGGAGATATCATTTCTAAGAAGTTTGTAGCTATGTCATATTTTACAATATTACAAACGTATTTATACAACGTTGCAATGATAATTATAACTAAAACTATTAAAGTTAAAAATAATTGTCATCAGAACTGCGTCGAAGTAATCGGACAAGCTAAGTTAGACTGAGCTCGACGATTGTTTATCGCCTACTGAAGGAATTATACGTTGAAAATGCTTTATAAGAAATATATTTATGAATAGAGGCAAGGACAAATATAATTAAATATGTGATTTATATCTGTTCATATCAATTGACTAAATTAAAAAGCAACAAAATAGAAGGAATAAACCAAAATATAGAGGTCATTAATTACCCTAATTTCATTGAATTTAATGCTAAAGGAGAAATGCACAACGCTCGCTGTAGAATCATGAAGATCAACAGCGGGGGAACAGATTCAAAATCCTTCAACCACGAAAGTGAAGGATCAATGAACAGCATAAACAGATCAGCAAAGTAATTTTTAAATTTATGATAAAAGTTCATTTTAAGATCAATCAGTGGACACGAGAAAAGGCATTCAAGTAAACAAAAACACAAGTAAGTCAATCAAATGCAAATAGTTTTGACTAGGGTAAGTAAATAGGATTTATGTAGATGAGAAAAAAAGATGCGACAATAACAAAATGAAATGGAAAAAGAGAGAAGCGATAGAACAACTGATTATATTTGTTGGCTAGGGTGGCAAATCAAAAGAAAACAAAATAACCGGTTTGATGAAACATTTTTTGTTTGAAAAACAAAGAAAGAAATTAAAAAGCGAGAAATTTATCAATCAATACAGAGTAAGAATTAATTTTTCACACCTTCATTATTCGATATAATGACAGAAACAACAATAAATTGATATCAAAACAAAGCGAAAAGAAGAATAAATATTCTGAATGAACGTTAAAGTTATGATAAATAATCAATTTAGTTTAAGAAATCCTCTTCTACTTTATTCATGTGAAGTTTCGTTGTTTTGTTTCAATTTTATTTTAAAAATAAACATTATAATTGCAATTATTATTGTTGTTACAAGTAAAGTTGGTAGTAGTAGTAGTAGTAGTAGTAATAGTATTATACAGTTGTTGGACAATGAACACCTTTTGCTTTATAACATTTTTGTGGAATGAATAACTCATGTTCCCAGAGAAAATCACTTGAATGATCAATAGATAGGTCGGTGATCAAATTGTCTACTGGTTTCCCTTCATCCATACCAATAACATTTTCATCAACATCATCGAAATCTGAAAAACTGCTAATCATGTTACTGCCACCGCCACCAACAAACCCAGAATCAAATAGATTATCTGGAAATGCAAGTCTAGGAGTGACTTTACCAGTATTGTATTCTATGTCAACATTACTACAATTAGATGTAGGTGATAAGACTAAGTTGGAGCATGGTATAGTAGTTTGCGATGGTACAGGTTTTTTTACACCACTGCGTGCATTCCCAGGCAATCTATCACTTGACACCCATCGGTTGTCTGTAATGGGATGAAAATTGTCATTTCGTACCGGGAGAATGGCAACTGATGAAGTTTGATTAGGACGGGGATCATATACGTTTGGTGTTGTTGGTGATTTTTGTTTTGAGTCGAAAAACCGATTGCGAGCCATAGATTGATTACAGTGTCCTTCGCCATCGAACTCATGTGAAATAATAGATTGTAGAACATGTTTACTGTATGGTCTTCTCACTTCGCAATTGGAAATATTTAAGTCTGAAATTTTCAAAGCAAAATGTGTAGATGGGGTACGATACACATACATATAACATAATATAAAAATTACCATTAGTGCGCCAAGTTAGACTGTTTCCAAATGGTGAACACGGCTAAAACAGTCGACTAAATCATAAGTGAACGTAAAGTTTAGCATATTTATGGTATCAACTAACCTAAATTGAATTAGTAAAAATCGGTTGTTTAAAAAGAAGGCTTAAATCTAAATAACTTTAACTTTTTGAGTTCATATAAGACGCGTTCAAACGACATAGAATTAATTCCAGCCTACAAAATTATTAGAAAAAATTATAAACTTCCTAAAGATAGATGTAAATTATTTCATAATTTAGAGATAAAAACTTATTAACACTAACTGAAAATTATTAATGTTAGTAAGTCTGTTCAAACATAAATAATGTTGTTAGTGCAACAATATAAAATGATACCCAATCCCCACTTAGCAATAATATTTGAATGGAAAATGGAACGCTCAAACTAATGAGTCCACTTACAATCTAACTAGTTGCGATACTTCGGTGGTCCTATGCAAAATGAGGATTCTAACAAAAACTCGTTTTTTGGCTGCTGTTTCTCTGTTAGCATATATAACATCATATACGTCCTATCGATTATAGATACCTGGAATACTTCAATCGTAAAACAGTTTTATTAATTAAAACTGAAAAAACAATGGTGGATCAATCGATTGTTACTACATACTGTTTCAACAAATCTAGTGATAAAAGAAGAATTGATGCATATTCCTAAGGATAATAATCGAATAATAAAATGAGAATAATAAGGCAGTCATGAAAATTATACACTTGGATATTTTTTTATTGACATCTTGAGACAAACGCAGCTAATACAGACAGATCCAATTCATTAGTCAATAAATTGTATTTATAGTCATCAATAGTAAAAGCTCGATTTTATTTATTAACTGACTCATGACGCTCGCAAACCTCTGGAAAACCAGTGACCCTAGTCTTACTGCCTGAAAAATCCTAATAGTGTGAACGGATATATACATATATATATATACAACTTACCCACTTCATGGTCCCATGCTAAATCAAAGGCTGAATCCATATCGGGTGACTCAAAGTGGATATCTTCTAACGTTTTTCCAAAGCATTGTTATTTTTAAAAGCAAATAGGAATGATTAGGATATAATACATAATAAACAAAAAATATGGGTTTATTATTAGTATCAAGCAACTGAAAATTAATTACAAAACAGAAACTATTTATGTGGTAAGTAAATAAAAATTGTGTATATAGAGGTAGTTTATTGAGTATAACGCAATTCTTCTTTTTAAAAAAAGGCAATCATGCGAATATAAAATTCTCTACTAATGGTTCCAATTAAATGAGTTACCATAAACTACAAAAACTTAGCGGTAAATTACGATTTTACGCATCAATGGTTACATTATAATACTTTTAGAATGAAAAGGTTATCAGTTTCCTGAACTGTCAAATCAATTTTTCTACTCAGATAAAGTTTCAATACGACGGACACATATAGTTAATAATAAGAAAACCCAACTCACAATTATCTAGGTACATCAAACTATACAATCTTGTTTCTAATGAAAAAAGTGAGATGGATTGAGTCAGCATGCAAATCAGTAGTCGAGCTGCCCAGTGTTCATAACACAAAATCAGAGCTATATTTCGAAGTAAGAAGGAAATGTTTGGGAGAATTTATTGCCTGCTGAAAGCTTTTGTTTGCAAAAGGGACAATCCATTTGATAGTTCATATCGCTTTACTAATAAGTCGTAATTAGTGGTTTTGTTCTAGTAATTGATAATGATAGCATCATAAAACCGATTCAAATACTAGACAAAGCAACGTTGTTTTGTCTAGATGTCATGAATACCACCCAAAAAAAACACAACTAAGAAGCTTACTGAAAATCAAATCCAGGTTGACAAAATATGATTCATTATCCAATCATCACACTGCCCATCTCCCCCGCCCCTGACTGACTCAGCTCCCATCGATAACCTTAGTGATTAGATCTGTAACATTCGTTATAATATAATTTTACATGTCTTAACCAAAACGGGTACAATTTTCACTTAGCCTGAATAATGGACAAATAGGAATGGCACAAAGCTGAAAGTACGACATTTTGGCGACGGTAAAACAACAAAAAACTTTTGACGTTATTTATTTTTTTCGAAACCAAATTTTTTAAAGAATTCAAATGAAATGTTTGTAGAATAAATAAAAACATCAAGTTTAGCATTTTCAACGGATATATTCAGTAGTTCAACTAAAAATAAATAGCCATGTTACCGAACATTCACTTCCAATGTTAAAGTATAGTGCATAATCAACACCATCCCTTATTCATGAGTTATAAATTAGTTTAAAAGAAACTATAATATCATTTCGGAAATATTTCTTCTTGGGCTCATCGCCAATGGATGATAAAACATATCTTATCCACACATTACATCAGTCAACGCAAACTAAGCATAGCTAATAAATAGCATTTGCATCAATGCCGAAATTTTCCGTTCATGAAATTTGAACTATTGACTAATCCATACAAGTATCACTTATTAAACCGAATATTAATAAGACTTTTGTACTTTGAGCAAATATGCAGCGACGATTAGAATATTTATAAATAACTAATTTTCATAGAAGTTTATTGACTTAATAAGAGAAGTGGGTTTTGACTATAAACCATGGAAATTGATAATTAAACATTTATGAATTATACTAATTACAATTATCTATTGTAGATTTTGAGGATGTTACCACCTTTAACATGATGATAAAACCAAGTGGTATCAGCGTGAATGATAATAATAAAAGATCTCGACTATAAAATTTCGATTACAAAAAATCATAACTGTTGAACAAGGTTAAAATTAATTGTGTCGAGACTATAATTTATGGACGAACCAATCAGGTATAAGATAACAGGTTTCGGATTTTGGCGAGAAATTCACCCACCCATTTGGCTAAATAGAGTTTTGGCATTATAGCTTATGTCAGTTCGTGATGAAAACCCTAAATCTAATCCCTAACCCTAACCATCAACAGTAAATCCTAATTCTCATTCGTCACACTGACTTATAACGCTAATTTGGTCCTAGTTATTAAGTGGGCACTCTCTCGAGGTCACTTTGACGTCGCTCAAAGGTTGTCCATAAATTATAGTCTCACCTTAACTGTTCCTAATACGATGAATAACGAAAGTACCCTTAATTTTTAGAAAGCATCAATATTCTGGAATATTCTTGCAGCGAAGCGGGAAAAATTGTAGATATTGACTAATGAATGTTATATATTCAAACATTACATACAACTGCGCAACCTATACAAGATAAAATAACCCAGAAATAAATCCTGAATACCAGAAAATGACATTAGCATGCAATTTATGTCTCTATGATCTACGATAGTACTACACTGGCGCCGAATTTAAGAGTATGAAGTTAAATAGTTGAGCTTTGGATGTTATATTAACTGTGATAGACTGGTCCTTGATGAAATCTTGATGCAAAAGCGAAAGTATGTTCGCCACTTGCCGAATCACACCAATAACCAATTTTAACGAGGTCCTTTATCTTTTAACATCAATGTAGATAAAACAGAAAACATTTTTTATTTATGAAATGATTTTTTGTCGAAGAATTAACTGTTACTCAACTAAATACATATTCACTGGTTTGATCTGATAACAAAGTTACTTTGTACTGTTCGGTAGACTCCCTTCATCAGATTTCCCAAAAATGGTGATTTTCGGTTTGGTGAAGAGACTAGACGATTTCGAGCACTCTTACCTTGCACTAGTTATGGTTATTCACTTCAAAACTGATTTTTTTTTTGTATACATCGAAGAAAATAAGAAAACTGATAGGTAAGATTTATTGAGTCCAACAGGATAATAAATCTGGTTAAATGTTGATCTACCTTAGGGATGAATGTTCTTGAAATCCATTATTGAACGTTAAAGAGGTTGAACATATTCAGATTCATAATTATCTTGGTATCTGTAGTTCCAACTTACAGAAAAATGCTACTGCTCCAATAAGGAGGTGGGCTAATGCGATATTTACAACTAGGATATCTTGTGCTGATAGCTATATCTTGATGCTATACAAATATTAACATACAAAATTGAAATTTTACAACATTTTAATGACCCTGTGATGCTTTAAATTCATTATTAACAATTCATGTATTAATTGAGACACGAAGAATGATTTATTTTAAAAATTCCTTTTTTTGCCTTTACCTACTCATATCAGTTTAAGTAGAAAACTTCTCTTACATTTCATTAGAACGTCATCCATAACTGAAATGCTGATACGTAATAAAACAGCATTAGCAACAACTGTATACATAGTATGATTGATTGTTACTAGTTGTTTAAATCGAATGAATAAATATATAATTCATTCCAGCATTGTGTTATTTTGAAATTTCATCAATAAAAACCAACATAGTCACCGTTTCATAACATTTAAATAGTAGGCAAAAAATGATGCCTTGTAATATCTAGCAATGTGAAACTAAGAAACGTGAAACATGCAATGGGTAACAAATGTTTTACTTTACAGAGAGTTACTGAGAATCCAATAAAAATTGTATGGCAAAATAAGTTTCACGGAAAAAATCGAAACCCATTCGTAGGAAGTAATGAAAACTGATGGCCGTATAATAAATGGTATCACAGTTGCAAAACGGTGGTCTAATACATGAATATTATATAAATTCGTATAGCATCATTATATGCTTTGATTTAATGTAACTGACTCACGACTATGTTGTCTTTCTAAAAGAATCGGAACACATGCATATATCCTGTTACGAGTTTTCATACTTCAAGTTTGTCTATTCGGTTATGTTTAATAAACTTGTAGGCTTTTGGGAATACACACCTTTTAAGGCTGAGATTGAACAGGTTACATTGTGCTCGAAACAGGAATATTTTATATCTCAACATACAACACATGAAAATCCATGTACTATATGGACTAACCTATGCTACCTGGGTATACTACGTACTGGAGTGAGATGTTAGGTAATATGTTACCTTCGAACTTTTACAACCCAACAAGCTACTTCATATTAAGGTAAGCGAATATTTTTCGGCAATACTACTTACCAAAATTAAGCAATCATCGTTTTAGTCACAACAGATTTAAAAGTCTATTATTAATAATACACAAGTGTCAAATCATTGCAAAAAGATTGCGAGACAGAGAGCAGATAGTTTCTATGACTAGAAACACTGCATAATATTCTACAGGGAAACAAAAGTGTAGAAATAGCATGACATTTTTATTATTCTTTTAGTAGAGCGAATTGTGGAAATTAGATCTGTAAACAAGAATTATAAATCGACACGATTCTGGAAAAATAAAATCCGTATTAAACTGACAAAGACATTAAAATTATTAAAGAAAAAGTGATGGTAGAGCAGAAATGAGACAACATAGGTGCCGCTATCGAAAATATTTCTGTAACTTGAACAAACATATACAGTAAGCCTCAGTTATTCTTCAGATGAGTATCAGTACTTTTGAAATTACAATTTTAGGGAAACAATGTAATTAGATGAAGGAAATTCAGAATGAATTAAAGGTTATGCTTTTACGAACTGCACACCTTTAGTGGGTCACATGGGAAACCATCTAGTAAAACCAAAATCAATAGGTTTTAGTAAATTTCTTGTTAGTTTTGTCCTGAAATGTACAATAATGGGTTTTCGTCTTCAATAACAGTTCACCTAAAACACTCTTTGGTCCATAACTTTTGTGAAAGAGATAATGCTCATTCAACTGGTTTCTTGAAAGAACCTCTGCATTAATTATTGACGATAGAAAAAATCAAATTCAACACCACACAATGATTATAACCTTTTGAATAAAAGGTGAATCTATTGCGTTATTAGTTCAATAAATAACTCTGTTGACATGAATAGAGCGTATTTTGATATTATAACACTGTTATGTTTCACAAGTTAAAATATGTAAATCCTTACTAGTTAAAATAGACGTAGATGATTCATTTGTTTGTATCCTATAAATACGAACATTTACGATGTGTTCGAAAGCCAGGAAACTTGAGTAATTCAGATACACAAGCTTAATCTTATAACATTTAAGTGAAACAATTATTTTTTTAAAAATCGCAAATTCATAGCTGTAAAACGACTGAGTACAACGAAATTGCGGAAATTTTTATTGCTACAATTAACAAACATAAGAACAAATTCAGAAAAAGCCACCACTTTACACAATCTTTGTTTAATGACCGTTGAGAATTGATTTAAACCTTCATTGTGCATTAAATCACCAGGACATTTTGGGTTGTTCTATCATTTACAATAAACCATATTTTTACGAAGCCAAAAGAAAACTGTGCTAGTGTTTTTTAGTCCACACACTAAACCTGATTAACATTAAGCATCTCATTATTAATCGATAAAATAAATATTTTCCTATAAGATGTAAAACTAAAGCATTTTCTGAAGGTCATCAATAGTCAAAAACACCCGTCAGATACAATTTCACATGACAAACACATATATAAATAATCTTATTTGGAACTATATCCAGCACAGATTTTACTGGCCTCCTAAGGGCACCATATATATATATACGCCGCTATTTTTATGCACTGTGAACCTAGCAAATACGCTTCATGGCAATAGCAGGATAAAACAAGGTAAAAGAGTTAGAATCAAATAGACAAAAAGTTGTATGGAGTAACATTAAGAGTTTCTAATTGTGAGATAATTTTCCGTAGTATAATATCTTTCTTTGAAAATCCTTTAACTTGACACTGATTTTGCTTACCTATCGTGTGAACGTAGTCGAGCTAAACTACCTATGTGGTTTAATTTCCCAAGTCCTATTAAATGTGAAAGTTCGCCAGGAGTAAAAGAATTAATAATCAAGTAATATCGTTGCATACATAGCTGAACAGTGAAAAGTTTAAAAATAAATTTACAATGCTAACTGTGCCAGAAAACAACGTTAGTAAAACACTTTTTTTTGAGTGACAATCATTTTCAGGGACGGGGATTTGAAAATGGTTAGTCTTACGGCATCCACTAAAGCTTTGTGCAACAGATGCATATCAAAACCGATCTATATACACTGGCTATTGGTATATACTGTCGATACTGTCCCTCACATTTTTAAATGTAAATGTACTTTACAAGCAAATTTAACTTGTAGAAAACCAAACGACTTAATCGCTGATAATCCATCTTTACATGTGCAAGAACTAAGATGGATGTTGCCCTTTTTAGGTTCTAGCATGAAAAGAAACTGAACGAACAAGATAAGACATATACAGTGAGAGTAAAGTATATATATATATATATATATATATATATATATATATATATATATATATATATATATATATATATATATATATATATATATATAATAGTGAATTCTATGCATTTACCTTCACTTTTAAAAGTTGATAATTAAGTATTTTATGTTTTATACACATTTTACGTCTTTGAGTTAGTAACCATTGCTTTATCTACCACTCTCAGGATGGTAAACATGTAATGGAAAATTAATAAATGTAGATGCCTTGATATTAAGTGCCTTGGACAGTATTTTTAGCAAGATTTCAATATCAGCTTAGACAACATTTTTCGTGAAGCTTTAAAATAAAGTGACCGTTTATTCCTAATGAGTATTAGAATAGACATGTTATTCTTATGTTGAGTATTTTTTAATAGAGATAATGGACAGCTTTAATTATAAATGGTCCATCAAGAATTATTTTAATTAGTTTATCATTGATCTCAATAAAACTGTACAATGCGACAATAACGATTAAGACGGTGATGAAATTCGACGTAGAACCAATGTTACTATGACATTTGATAAAAAAACTACAAGTTTAATCTTAGATTCAAATTGTCAAATGTTATGGCATGACGAACCACAGTTCCACAAGTATGTGACCACAAAAAGCTACTTGGTACGAAAGTGGTTTTGTTTTCTGAATGCTACAAAACCGTTTTGAAGCCTAAATATGAATAGTTAACAAAATGTCATACTTCCTTATTCAGAAAAACTACTTAATCCTGATGGACATCTAGGATAGTGATATATATCTTGTTCTTTGGTCACGAATGTACCACTGTTATATAAGTATTAAAATTCATCAAAGATGTCCATAAGAACTTCTTGAGTCCTTTATGTATTTAGATTACTACGGTACAACTAAATACAAAACACTATGTCATATATAAATGAAGTATTCGTTGTATTGAAACTTAAAAGTTATTTAGAATTATTTATACTCGAATCCATATGAGAAAGCATTCGACAGTGCGATTAGAACATCATGGAAACTTCTACACTATGGTTTACCTGAGAATATCGTCAACATCATCCGGAATTCATACGACAGACTATACTGCGAAAAGGTGCATGGAGGACGGCTCACAGATGTACTCTAAGTGAGGAACAGTGTCAAACAATACTGCTTACTCCGCCATTCTCTTTCTTCTCGTGGTTGACTAAATTATAAAGACATCCACATCTGAGGGGAAACACGAAATAAAATGGACAGCTCGGATGCGACCGGTCGATTTGGACTTTGCAGACGACCTATCTCTTCTATCCTACACACACGAACAACTACAGGTCAAGACAAACGGTGTATCAGCAGCGTCTGCATCAGCAGGCCTCAACATACACAAGGGAAAAGCAAAACCCCGTAATACAACACGGAAAACACCAACCCAATCACACTTGATGGAGAAACTCGGGAAGAGGTGGAAACTCACATATCTGATCAGCATAATCGATTAACAAGGAGGATCTGATGCAGACATAAAGGCGAGGATTAGCAAAGCAAGGGGAGCATTCCTACAACTAAGGAAAATATGGAACACAAAACAACTGTCGACCAATATCAAAGTCAGAATCTTCAAAACAGTCCCACAGTACGGAGATGAAACGTGGAGAACTACAAGAACCACAATCGAAAATGTACAAGTATTTATAAACAATTGTCTACGTAAGATACTCAATGTCCGTTGGCCGAATACCATCAGCAACAACCTACTTAAGGAGGCAACAAAACAGCTTTCAATTGAAGAGGATATTAGGAAAAGACGATGGAAGTGGATAGGAAACACATTGAGGAAATCATCGAACTGCATCACGAAGCAAGCACTAACTTGGAATTCTGAAGGGGAAACGGAAAAGAGGAAGGTTAAAGAGCACACTGTGCCGAGAATCGGAAGTAGACATGAATAGCAATTGGAAAAGATTGCCCAGGACAGAGTTGGATGGAGAATGCTGGTAAGCGGCCTATGCTCCTCTATGAGGGGTAACAGGTGCAAGTAAGTATGCTCTAATTCAGCATGCAACGAATACAATGAATCAATGACTGACCAAATAAAACTACATAAAAATAAGAATTACGGAGGAAGCTTTGTCTATTAAACAACAGAACTCAGAGCTTCCATCTGGAAGTAGTTTAAACGATAGTGCCATTTCAGGGAGTTATCCATTTTTTACCCAACCTCATTTCCTAATAATACGATAACTGAATTACCACTTGAGCTAGGTATTTTATTTTATTTTGGTAGAACTCGGTTGATAGATTTACTCTAATTATTAAAATATGTTTAATTAAACTTTCATTTTGTGACAGTGAGTAGTATATACCTACACCAAAAGCAAATAATGGTAAATCCTCGTTATATCTTCTCGTTTGTAGTTTCAAATAAAAAAATGTACAAATCTTGATACTGAAGTCCTAGGACTTCCCACCTTATTTACCGAGCAATGATTTGCTTCCATAATTTTGTTAGAGTAGAAAAGATTATTATTATTATTATTATTATTATTATTATTATTATTATTATTATTATTATTATTATTATTATTATTATTATGAATACAGGTTGCACTAAAATGTTCACTAAATGTTTCATTAAAAGTAGAAAGAATACGCACATATTTTTCAGTGGTTTCATAATAATGGTTTTAGCCATAATTTAAGTTAAGGGTAGTAAGATTAGAAAGAAATACCGACTTATGAATAAACTGATTGTGACGTGATTTCAAGTAGATCGCAATAGCTCAAACTCATTCACGTATACCTTTCTGTCTTGTCCTTCCATGATGCTATGAATTACAACAAATGGTAAAGATACACTTTTATGCAGAGTTCTACGTTGCTATATTTGTCTCCCCCTGTCATATGACATGTTGAGAGCTAATCAACACTAAATATACATGAAACGAAATTTAATTATCATTTCGGATGTTATCATTGGAAAAGTTAACCCTAACTCTTAACCACATAGTTGAAGGTAAAAAACACATTGACGAACAATAATAAAGAGTGTTTAAGATTAGTACCGAAAGTAATATGAATGATGTAAATACAACTGACTTGACACTGAAGACTTATCCATGTCTGGTAAAGCAGTCTGTGGAGTAGAACGCAGACTTAAAACAGTGGGACGTCCGAGAGGTGTCAACTTTGAATAGGACTTGTTTCCAGCCTTTTCAATAGAACCAACAGATTTACCATATTTGGTTTTATTATGGTCCCATAATCGTCTAGCCAAACGAGCGAGTTCTAATCCATCAACTTCTTCTACAAGCGGATGTACCATGTTACGCTTATCATCTCGATGTATATTTCCTGGTGTTTGTTCAGTATTCGGAGGCATGATATAATGGCTAATAGAAGACTAAAAGTGAAAATATAACGATAACGGTATTTTAATTAGATTAAGTAACTGGATAGTATAAAAAACCAACACCTATAATGACACAAATAAGTGAACAAGTGGAAATTAACACGATGATAGTGTGCATCTGGTGATAACCACATACACACAAAAAAACACCGAAAAATAGTACATAACAAAAATCCAAACATGTAGTTAGTTTTCATAAAACTAAGACAAAAGCGTGCTTCTAGTTATTACCATTAGTAGTGAGTGTAACCACTAATAATAATTAGTTAATTAATAATAACCATGAAATCTGGAAAACAAGACTGATAATAACACGCAGTTGGTTAAGCGATTGAAAAAGATAGAACACTATAGTAAGTTTACACGTCCATTTATATAATGGCTAATAACTCGAAAAATACACAACTACAGTCAGATACAAACATTCCTAATATCTACTTTTCTTCGTAGATTAGATGTGAAGCAATGACTTCATGGTTAGATCATATAGCTTAAATCCAGGTTTCAAGTTCGAACTCCACTGAACCTACTTCGGTTTGGTTAATCGGATAGTATCACTAGTCCTCACACAAAAAACGTGGCTTAAGGCACAGTACATAAACCTGTCCTCGGTATGCAGGTTATACAATCATTACTTCGATTTAAATCTTATTACGAGAACAGAAAAAAATTTAAAACGTTGTGGTGCATATGAATGTACACCTTTATTGAGCGAACAAATCACACCACTTGGATGGGCTTACTTTTTCACCATTTTCTGGGTTTGCAAAGTACACAATAACACATATGAATCGAATTGAAAATTCCCTGAGATAGATTAAAGATACTCGTTATAATTTTACTAAGAGGCTAGACAAGTACTTTTTTACTTAATATATCTAGTCGAAATTCCCTCTACTACTTTTTTCTGAGGAATTATTATCTATGAGTGCGTTTGCTTCTGATCCCACCTTGTTATTACGTTATTTGATGGCAATTAAGACAAAGTTTAAATAAAAAGTATATGTTTACTTGAATAAAATTCACACCTTACTTGACAAAGATTACGAATCAAATAAAGTCTACTAAAAATGTAATAAATCCCACAAAGAATGATTGATTTCAACACAAACCAATATCGAATACAAGACGAACTCAAAGGCTAATTTGCTTTATTATGTCTGTGGAGTTAAAGAGCCTGAGAACAAGATTAAAAAAGCCGTTAATTTTAAATAAACATTTTATTGCGAAAACTATGTTTACATTTGTTCTTTCACATTCTACACTTGAATAAATACCTAGAATTTATTTGTAACTTGTTTCAACACGAAGTTTCCGAGATTCAAGTCAAAAATATCAATCGTCGGTAAATCAGACCAGAATGAGGATAAATGCTTATAGACGATATTTGATTTTGTTTATTAGATATCTAAAATTGACCGCGTTATGAAAAAGATCAGCCATTAAGTTTTGACTCAAGGCATCGGCAACACGAAGCACAATACAATTTGTAAATCCCATAAGCTCCTGTTAGTGCGTGATTCAATATCTGAACCTCTGAATACTTCATAAACAGGATATTAAAACACTGTTGCTACTTTGTTTTTCGCTAGCTTACCAACAGACGGTGGTATCATGGAAGCTATCTCCAAACTAGTAAATCCACAAATACCAATAAGTTGGAAAGTAGCAGATAACTCACTAATTGTTCCTCTGAAAAAATTATCACAGTTGACCTTTCGGTTCGCAACTAAAGTCAATCATTAATCAACAGAAACTTGTGAACATCAAATATGATGAATCTGTCATACTTATAGTCAGGACACAGTGGACTAATCATTAAGTCATTTAACTCAACCGTTACATTGAAAGCTCCAGCTCTATTTAGGAAGTAGCACCCACCTTCACATAAAATGTGGCTGTTGGGATAAACCACAAATTCTTAATTTATTTAGCTCTATAGAGATGGGAGAGTTTGGATCCTAAGTTAAAGCAATCCTAGTTTTATTTCACTGATTCGGTAACATATAAGACGTCCGAATCCAAAGTCTGGTTCAAAGTTGACCACAAGAACACATATTTGATTATTGGGTTGGACTGAATTTTAATGAACTTGATAACAAAAACGCTAACAAAATATCCCATAAAAATTTCATCAGTATTAGGGTATACTAACACAAAATTGATACACTAAACAACAAAAGTGAACAAAATATATCCTAACCAACTGACTTCCATGCATCTTGATATTTTTCTATAACAGCTATTATGACAGGGAAATTCTTACCTTTATCTCGTCACTGAAAATATTTTGTTGTGGGTTCCCCTTAATAGAGTAGACAAAGTTTATCAATAAAACTACATATTGGAAACAAGGTTCACTTACCAAAATTAACTATTGTCAACAACACTAATTCTGCAACTTCTATTGTTACCACTATCCCCTATAACACTAACAAGCAAGTTTTATCTCTCAAAAATAACCGATAGGAAACAAAAATAATACAGTGATCCAATTCTAGAATACAGAATTAATGTCTTCTGAGCTAATACGAGCTATAGAATGTAGTTAAGGGTTTGGCATTAATACGTGATATTGAGATAGTGATGGGGTATAAGGACTTCCAAATATGACTTTCGATTTCGTAAACCTTAGACGGACGAAATATGCTTTCAAAGTAACAACTAATATCAAGTATGGACGCCTGTAAAGGAAATTAACAAACGAATTCTCTAATCAGGTCCAAGTGATCGGAAGAATTGACCTACTATTAAAAGTAATTCTGTAAATGATGGGGAATACAAAATGAAACTACGGAAAAGTGTTAAGTGGGGTTTAGAAGTGAAATAAGTTTTGTGTAAGTGTGTGTACTTGAAGTCCCAGTCAGCATTCTCAGAACTTCAGAAATTTTAGAATGCCTTTACTAACAAAATTACTCATAACATCACCAACCAGAATGTATAAACTTCTATCTTCGAAGCATTTTTCTTCACTAATATGTTTCGAAAACTGCTTGATATATCTGATGTTCCTAGAATCACTGATCCGTAGACTATTAAGCATAATTAAATAAGAATCTTCATGTTAAGGAAATGGACAAGTTTACACTGTAGCAGCAGTTTGCACTAATGTAAGTATATCATATAAGTACATCGGTAACTCTTTCAAACAATTTTACTTTTCACAATCTTTGTCTTCATCTTACATCCTTACACGATTGTACATTCAATGTGATTTGTAAATGTGTTTTGTTCATTCATTTACTGACTACTGTACTGTACTTCACTATGTCTGACATTCTGTAACTAAATGTAAATAAACTATCCATTTGTTGTTTATCAAGTGTTGTTCTTTCAATGGTCTCCAATGTTACTTAGAATGATTCGACTGGCTGCTTTTCCTAATAGTCATAAATATCTTTTCGGAGTTTTCATCATCAAATGACGCCAGCTAGGGAACCATTGCAAACCAGAGAACAACGTACAAATGTTTATTCTAACCTGGGGCTAGTTAAAAGTACACTCTAACTATGGCATTAGGTCGAAATTGGTGCTTTTAGGCCCTATGGGCACGATACCACGGAGAAACTGAAGTACGTCAATACTCTTAAAATCGATAAGGTATGAAAATAAAATAATATATCTGAAATATCCCAATCAGTGGAGAGTTGAGTTTCTGACTTTCCAAAGTTTAGTGTAATTCGCTTCATCCGAGAACAAATAAATACCTAAATTAAATTAATATAAGTTTAAATAGTAAAGAGTACCAAAGTATAATATTTAATGCAAACTACAAAAACTGAATCTTCTACCCACTAGAATATTGCAAATATATTATCTTGTTATCACAAACAATCCACCTAGTGCTCAATTTACTTGAAGTTATCAAGTCAAACCTTGGTAATGATATTTAGCGATGCAATCCTAAACATAGATCGCAGAGTTGTTGCAGATATGATATTTAAGTCTTTTGTACAGACTAAACGTTTTTAGCAAAAGTCAGGATTTCACGAGGCCTATACAGAATTAAATCCATCTCAGTTATGCTGCACCATAGCAGTAAAGTAAAACTATAGTGCCAATCCATGAGCTTTTTCGATTTCCTATTTGCAAGTAATCTTTCATATATTAAGTAATATTAGAAAATATCTACCTTTTATTTGTTTGTGTCTTTTGTGATGAGTTTGGTTAATATATCACTTATGATAATAAACTTTGATTGTGATGATTACCCAAGCGCTATTATTGTAGGGCTGTATCTCCAAAGATCCATGATTGGCTGCCATTTTGCCTTATCTACCAATAATCACTTCATTGAAACCTAAGGTGTTTAGCCCTCTGGTTATTACAGGTTTACTGATTGGTGAGCTTGACAAAGTTCATAACCATTCACTTAGGAAGCATTCCTTCAGATAAATGTATTTATTTAGTTAAGATAAGGACAGTGTGGTGATTTGAACAACTTTTATTCAATCATCACATACGTTTATCTGGGTGTTTTCTTTAAATGTTGTGGTGTTCTGAAGCAATTTAAATAAATATAAACATTCACATGACAAAAAACAAAACAAACGCTCCTAAGTCCTATCAAAAGCAGTTTACTGAAGTGATAATTACTTACCGATGTAGCATATTTCCCGTTAGAAGGCTCTGCAACAGTAATCCAACCCCCCTCTTTATAGAAAACTGTATTGTTTTCCTTATCAAGTTCCATAGATGTTGCTTTATTTAACGGATCTAATTCTTTATACAATACATGAGAAGCATCACTGCGCGCTCCATCACTAACCCAACTAGAAGAGATTGGTATATTTGACTCATCAAAATGTGAAGAAAGTGACGAGCGGGACATAGCATCGTCGAAGACAAGTGGTGAATGACTGTGACTCAAGGCCTAGAGCCGAAATAGTAAAACGACGTCAGATGACGATAATTCGGTTTAAAAAAATACGTTTATGGTGAATGTAAACCAAGAACATACCCATGACATGTACTCATTGATCATATTTCGTGGTTCTTTGAATCTAAAACAATAAAACCAATTTAAAGACTCTTAACTTACGGTTTTACACCCCTGTACTTCTCCTTAGAAATAAGAAATGAGTTGGTTGAATTATGGGCGATAGACATTACTCACCTTTCCAATTAAGCAATCAAACTAGAGAGGAAACTATGAAAATAATGAGGAATGAGTACCTCGGCAGAGGACTTTCTACTTTGTCCGAGATGATTGTAGCATCTGTAAGTGACAATATTTCGAAAACCAAATATACAACCTACTGACTAAACAACTTCTTTCCAGCAAAAATACAATTTCCCATTGTGTTTTATAGTAGGTTACTGGTATAGTAATAGGTAAATGACTAGCCTGTACTGAATTCTAATGAACAGTAGTTGGAAGTATTCTAAAATAAAATTTGCGAAAACAAATTCAACTAAAATCTGTCTGTTGTTGAGCAACTAACGCCATTGAGAAACCTTAGCACATTTCTTGGATCTGTGGAGAGGTAACCTTATGACTAGAGCGATCAACTTACCAACACTAGGTAGTAGGTACAAACCGCATTTCAACTACTTTTATTAAAGAATAGGTTACTAAGTAAGGATAGCGAATCATTTGATGAGGTTATGAATCTCTGTAGACTGAGATGGTTAGGATATGTACTACGCAAACCCATCCACCAACCACCTCGACGTGCGATAATGGCTGGTGCAGGAGCAGGTTAGGAGAAATGTAGGGACGGCCAAACCAAGACATGGTATTAACACATAAAGACACTGACTGTTGAACTGAGTCGTGTAGGTGCGTGTAGATTATTTGGTTGGGGTCCACGTGATTATGATAACCGATTGTTAGAGATGGCGCAGGTACATTTACTCTGTCTCTCCTTAGATGCTAAAGTTCTAGATTCCTCATAAATTTTTCCTATTATTTCACTAAATTATATTTTGTCGGATGGTATCTTGCATGCGTAGTCTTTTCTATTAACACTAATGCTGCTACTGTGGACTGATTTTTTATGGTCAGTTGTTAATGAAGACCGCATACACCATTTAGATCATACTCACTACTTGAATTATCGATGAATTTAAGGTCACTTTAAAGTCACGAGAATCCCGTTGTTTAAAGAGAGTAGTCACCTCATTGGGAACAAGAGTCGAAATGTTTTCGCATTTGACAAGTAGTCAATGTACCACATAGCCCAACACAATACATTCAATGCTTAGTGTTTATTCCAAGTATCAAACGGTAGTACCCTAATCTTATGGACCACCAAGTCGCTTGAGTCAAAAGTTATAGAACTATCGGAAGGATATTTTTAATTGAAGCTCCACAGAGGAATCAACGACAATCCACTGATGTTCCTAAATTTGAACCCAACTGCTAGACAAGATTTCGAGGTATACTAAATTAGTAAAGGATACGTCCGAACTTTCCTAAAAAATTTAACTATGAAAGCTTTTAGAGACAGGCATGTTAGAACTCCAACATTCGGGCGACGATTATAGCACCGACACGTGGTTGCTTATAACTTATAGAACATGTCTAGTAAGTTTACGAGTTTTGAGACCCATGGTAAAACCAAGCATCTGATACTGTCTTAAATCTGAGAAGACAATGATACTCAAGCGGCGTAGACACGCACATAATTGTAAGTGCCATGGACACTGAAGATATACTGCTGACTTTCTTGCTATGAAACTTGTGACTTAAAGGTCAACAAACACCATTCCTGACTAAAAAAACCTCGTTCTACCCACTGACACTTTAGTTTGCAGTCTAGTATTTTGACCTCCATATGATTCATATTATATGATTATCTAGCAGCAAAGTGGAGTAAAATGCTATTAATGGGCTATTCACACAAAGTGAACAATCAGAATGATCCCACAAAGGCATATGGTCTACTGTGTCAAGCTCTTGATCCAAAAACAATTCAGTCTGAAATGTATCTCAACTTTCTATACGTAACTTGAGTAAACCAGTAGAAGGATTGCTATGACAGCCAAGACCATCCAAAGTGGAAAACACCCATTAAATCACATCAAAACTGGTTACAGATTAACGATGAGCCGTATGAAGATGACCGGTAAACATTAATTTGCTCTCCAGAAATTTTAACATGACTTCAACCGCATTGTGTAGACAACAGAAGCAAAGTATAACTAAACCCATGTTCGATGGATAGATTACTTTCTAGATAGATTTCAACAGTTAAAGCTCAGAGATATTTTTTGCGTTTTTCATAGTCATGGGTTAAATGACATTTAAAACGGGCCCTGTGGAAGATAAAAAGAAAAAAGTACTAATCACACAACCACGACTGCCACTTATCAATTACTGCTAAAATTCAAAGTGCCATTTTGTAATATTATGAATCTGACCTCATAAATATAAGAAACGTGACTAATCTCAGCAACAACCAGAACGAAAATTTATAACCGCTAAAAAACAAACATCCTTGAGAGTACAAACTTCCCTCTATAGTACTAAAACTTGGATTAAACAGTTTATTTTATACTCCAAAGACTCAATCACTCAAAAGGAACATAGTATTGACTACTACTATTCATACTCACATTTGTGTAGTAAGGACAGAAGACCTACGGCCTATGTTATTCCTTTTCTAGTATGCTTTTGTGAAAGTCTAGTCTTCTCTTGAACGAGTTGATTGAACGTGCCTCGGGTAACAGATTCCAAGAATTGATGACTCGGGATGAAAAACTGTATGCCACGCGAATCTTAGATTTTCTACTCGCCTGTTATGTCCTCTGAGATGTCTCGATCTAGTGAGAAGAAAAATAGGGGTATATTAGGTTCAAAATCATTTCTCAGTATCCTATGCATCAAAATCAGATAACATCTTGATCTGAGATGTGACAAAGTAAGGAGATCTAGATTTATAAGCTGCTCTTTGTATGGTAAGCCCGGAAGTTCTGGAATTGCACGGGTAGTTGCCCCCTGTATTTTTTCCAGCATATCCAAGTCGCCTTTGAAACAGGGGCTTGCAACCTTAACGCAAATTCCAAGCCTAGTTCTCACTGAGGTTGTGTATACCGTAGTGGACATGGTAGTATCTAACTTGGTGAACGTCCATATTAAAGCCTATAGGGTCCTAAACCCCTTAGCTGAAACCTCCCGTCAGCGGACCTGGGTCTTAAGATCATGACTCACTGTCATATCAAGATCCTTGGGAAACGGACAATGGGTACAGGCGATTCCCTTATGTTGTACCTACTTGCCTTTATATCCCCAAGGTAGGTTGTTGCGTTGATGGGTATCAGCCACTCTTTAGACCAGCCAATCACAATATTTAAGTCTGCCTGAAGTGTGAATGCATCTGCGTATCCTATGATTTCTCGCCAGGTTTTTACATCATCGGCGTATAGTAACATTCGGGACACAAGTATACTTGAGAAATCATTTACTTACAGCATAAAAAGTAAAGGACCTAGGACAGAATCTTTCGGAACTCCACTAAGTACTGTTCTCCAGGTGGAGCACTCGGAATTCACTCTTACGTTCTGTCTACGACATACTGAGAAATCCTTAGGACATTTTAGGAGCGGCCTGGCAATCCCAAGATTTTCCCGCCTCAATAGCAGTCTATTTGTTGGCACCTTGTCAAATGCTTTGTTTAAGTCGATGAAGACAACATCCACTGACTTTCCATTTTCCGGAACATTTAAACATTGCTCCAATTGCCAATCCGAATGGTTCAAGTGGTTCTGAACAGAAAGTAAAAATCTTTCGCTTAAGATCCTTCAATATCTAGTAAAAGTGAATCGCCGATGTCGATAGATGGAATCCTGGGTATATTTCAAAATAAAAAAGGAGAAACATTAATAAATTAAGAAGCTATCTTTAGTCCCCAGGAATATATCAAGTTGCCTCTTGAAGGACTCCTGGAAAGTCACCTGGACTAGCTCAGCCGGCAGCGAATTCCAGCATCTGACAACTCTAAAGGAGTAGAAGTTATGTCAACAGTCCGTTCTTCTGTGTTGTGTCTCTAGTTTCTGGGTGTTACCCTTGAGGTTTGTGTTGGAGCTAAGTGTTAAGAATGCTGTAAGTCACCACAATTTCACCTCTAAGACACCTATACTCTGATTGGTAAAGGTTCAGCAATTTGAGGCGCTCTTCATAGGGATTAAATTTTAGTCCTCAAATTGATTTCGTGGTTCACAATTGGATACGTTCCAATGTGTTCTTATCCTTTTGGATTGAGGGCAGAAACAATATACTGCCACGCTTTAAATGGGGTCGAAAAGACTGCTGAAGATTATGTGGAAAGTTCCTCCATCAAACTGGCCAAAAATGCGCTTCAATGTTACGAGTGCAAGGTTTGCTCGAAAGGCATTTTTGTCACAGTTAGCGTGAGACTTCAGATCACAAGGTACCAACACTCCTAAATCTTTTTCAACCTGGGATACTTCTAGAAGGGAGTCGCCTAAGTTGTAGCTGTAGTCTGCAACATGTCACCGATGAACTACTTTGCACTTCGGAGTGTCAAACGTATGTCCGTTGTTGTCCGCACAACTTTGAGGGCGAGTCAGATCCTCCTGAAGTGCCAATTTCTCCTTGTGGTTGTAAGCTTCTCACCAGAGTTTAACATCATTAAGCATTTGAGCAGTCAAGGTATATGACATCAACCTCGAAATGTCGCCGTCGTTGCTCGTTGAGCCATTAGAACCTGGCAAATCTGAAACCCTTGTTCTAGCTTGTCGAAGAGAAGCAACATGACTGAATGAGCTTTTGGATCGGCGACAAGTTTATAATAATAGTATATCCTCATTTAAAAGTATACCACATGAGGCATACCAGTTTATCGGCAAGACCAATTTGTTACAAATGCTACAGACTTTATTAAGTTACACAATTATGTTGCGTTATAGGGCACATAGGTGATATAAACAGGAGACAAATTTTTGTACATCAGAATATTAGTGTTAGTATGACCCTGGTATCCAATATGAGAGTTGGCGCGCTTTGTGGGACTTGTGTTGAGACAAGCAACTGGTGATCGTAAGGGGTGGAATTAAAGTCCAGAGAAGTCAATCAAAGACGTCAACTTGAATGTATTATTTCGTGCTTCTTGATAGTGATCCCAGATAAATTCCGGAGTTATTAGTGACGGCGAATAGCAAAGTCATATGTTCCACAAATTTCCCGGTGTTATACCTCGAGAATGCTGAAAAAGAGAAGAAAAAGGAAGGGCGAGAAGCAGGACGGACAGTGTTCATGACTGGTGAAATTTAATCATTTGTGGTGGAATGATTAGGGTATAACTACTAAGACTCATTCTCACTTATAAGGTCAGTTGTCAAACAAGTATATTTCTTCAGGTTAAAGAAAACAAGCCACAGTATGACGTTGAATGAATACAAGATTGTGCAAATGAAAGTGATTTAAAAGAGCTGAAAGTATAGAATTATGTGTATTTTAAAAATTTAGTGACGAAAATACAGTGTTCGAATACTAACTGGCTTTTTTGGTCAAAATTTTTATAAATCGTTTTTATTTATCACCTTAGTAGAGTCATCAATAGACTATTACTAAGTGTAATTGTCCAGTTTTGCTTGCAATAGGATTTCTCGGTAGGAAGTAAAGCCACTTCAAGGTTACAGACGTGAGTCAAAGAGTTGGTTGGAATAAGAAGGTAGCATTAATACCATCGTTTAGTAAAATATCTCTAGACCGTTAGGAGCTGTAATTTAATAAAATCTTTTGTCTTACAGACATGGGTGGACTGAAATTATATACATGCAGTACGAGCTCGGCAAATATCTAAACGACCTCTGGAGTTCTTCACGAGATCTTCGCCACAGAGGCTAAGCTCAACCTGTAAAAATCATATATACGTCTCTTTTTGAATGCTACCCATTTATTTCCTCGAACATGAATGTCACAGACGAGATGAGGGCAGATGTCCAAAGACACTCCACGCGTCGACTGCTAGGATATGACTCCTCTCTCGACCACACGGCTGGATGTAAGCACCTCTCCTTAGAACCTCTATGGTGCCGTTGGTTAAGGAACAATCTAATATTACTCTACAAAGTAGCATACAGACTCTTATTTCTAACCTCCCGCTCAACCCTGCCTACAGGATTGGTAAAAAACATATATACATTACTTACTGTAAAACAACAAGAACCAATGCGCTGTAAATTTTTCACAGTACTGTATGGTTCATTATGGAACAGGTTGCTAGTGCCTGTCCGTAACTGTTACACTACCACCAAGTCCGAAAAACTAATAACCATGTTTCTATATCCTAAAGAGCTTCAACAATTATTTCCTGAACTCCCACCCAATAATAAAGAAGTATAGTATGTAACACCTAACATATAGACTGATCATGAATACAAAAGACCTCCATTATCATTCATATGCGCATGACCAAACGATAAAACATATGATCTCCTTTCCCCTATAATTCATTCTCTATTAGTTATAGTCTTATGCTTCTAACCCTCATATTCAGCTTCCGGAACTCTAGTATATTTAAAGACGCATTAATTTTCTTAAAATGCGTCATGTCCCATCTTTTCTTTAATACAAGTAAAAATATAACCCATCAATCTTCTGAGTGATTCTCAACTATGTCCGATCATAAAAAGTTCAGAATTTCCCAAATTTTTGTGTGCTGCTTCCAGCTTATGTACATGGCTGAAGTAGCTACTGGAGTTAGACCAATCAACAAACGTCGCAGTCACACTTTTCGGTCAGTATCTAACGAGGATTAGTCTTTCGTCGTATTCAGGTTTTGTGGCTGCTTTGGTGACCGGACAACACAAACGATGTTATTACAGAAATATATTAGTAAGAGTATTACGAGAAATAGAGTGCACCACAACCTCGTGGACCGATCCATGGCATGAAATTAACTGATGAGCGTTCTTCGTCCTTGGTTAGGGCGTTTGATATTCAGCGGCTCAACTGCCTGATGAGTTGGCTAGGGCTCAGTAACATTTCACTGGCCCTACAATACTCTCCCCCAGATTCAACCGCCGTTTGAATTAGTACCAAACATGTCAGGGGGATTTGCACTCCGGAGGCTGCCAAACGACGAACAAGAATCCCTCGAGTATCACCGACCTGTAAGACAAATGGGAAGGAAGTTGCACAAGCCGATCTGGAAATACCGAGTAATAATAAATCTGTGATATTGCATTTGTCGATGAGCTTAGAAGTATGACTTTTAGGTTAGTTAAATATCAGGCAATTAACGACGATAATCAAGAAACTATAACGTTTTAAAGTTCCACCAGGCAGTGTGGGAATACACTGCGTTGATAAGTTATTGAATTCCTCAGATAAGCAACTTTTAGCTAGCCGCAAGCGCAGTATTACTACAGTGGTAGTACGATGTGTGTATCAACAATTGATATTGATGTTAGTATCGTAATTGACTTAATGCAGAAGATCAGCCTGTGCCGTCGACAGTTTACTGCACGTATGTGTCGAATTCAATTTATATATGTTCAGCAGATTAGCTGAAATCACAAGAGTATAACCGTGAACAAGTCGTTACTTCGTCGTAAGAAGTTATAGATCACTTTGTAACCACAGTTTGTGAAGCTGATGATTGCTATTACAATCACTTAATGTTGTAGACTACAGATCGGGAGTGGCTTGGTGACATTGTCTCTAAAATATTATAACCTGTGAGTGCGGCATATTTGTTCGATAAGAGAATAGAAAAAATATCGAAGAAACCAAGTGTGTCACCCTGAACTGGTGCGAAACACTATCAATTTTGGAGTATAGGTGACAATGTTGTTTTCACTTCGCAAGAGATCCTATCGACTGTGTAATCTGATGATCTTTGTGGATGAACGTGTCGTCAAACCACCAATTGAACTGCACAGGTTTCAAACCATTGGGTATTTGAACAGCTAATTGATGTACCGAAATCATTTGTAATAACACAGCTATGAGGAAACAGTACTTGATAAAATCAAATACGGCGTCGAAGTTGAATATTTTCAGTGGTTCAGATGTTTCATAACATCGCTCTTATGTATATTGACAATTGAGCTGAACGCTAGTTTGGGTAATATTAGTGTGACAGCTGGACACGTAAATGCAAACATGTACGAATACTACTACTGATAATAATATATTACATGAAGTATGTCAGTTCACAGACAAGATCAAAGTTTTACATATGATAAAGGCTTCACAGTGATAAGTCACCTAGTTAGGTTGATATGTTATATGGCATACTGATCATAGAATCAGGGGAGGATAACACCTGTCACATTTGAATACAAATAATGTTATTAGGACTCTAACTGTCAATGTAAGGGTTAGTGTGCTTTACAGAGGTTGAGTTGGGATGTGCAACTGATGGTCGAAAAAGAATCCACGTAAAGTTGAGAGCTTCTGAAAAACGCAACCATACATCCTTATGGAATACCCGAACTATTGATAATGGCTCAGGACGAAGTCACATGTTCCACATGGGTTTTTGGCGGCATATCACGAGATAGCTGAAAAGGAGAGTTATAAGAGAAAGCACAGGAAGCAGAGCATACAATGATCATAGCAACCGAAATTGTGTCATTTGTCATGGAGTAATGGGGTTATAACTACTTAGACTTATTCTTTTTTATTAAGTTAGTTTCCAAGCAAGAACATTCTAATAGGTTAAAGAAAACAGCCCTAAGTATAGTAATGAACGGATAAACAACTGTATAAATGAAAGCGTTTCGAAAAAAACCTTAAAGTTTAGGATTATGTATAGTTTTAAAATACAGTACGGAAAACAGTATTTGGACACACAAATGGCCACATCTTCTTTGTTTCTTTCATCAGAGCTGTTTCGGCTTATTTTCGTTCTTATATTTTTTGTAGGGTCATTAGTCGACTCCTATTCAGCGTATTATTCAGTATTGTCCAGTATTACCTCAAATATATGCCCTCTCTCTTAGATACAAATTTCAAATCAAAATCACTTTGCCAAATATGCTTAATAATCTTTGAGTCTTAATTACTAAATGGCCCATCTGTTATGCCCTAAAATTCTATCAACAAGTATCGTTTATGTAATTCATCAACTAATTGTTTTGGGCAATTGGTTGCTCTTTTTTCTTCCGTATTCAAATTTTTCATCTGTTATTTCTCACATTGCAACCAACCAACTGACTGGAAATATGATGCTTGCTGGTTCCAGAGACCGTACTACCCTAGGACTAACGCTCGAGCTTTACGATTGAGAAGTACCACCCTAACGCCATTTTTGTTTCTCAAACTTCCGCCCTTTCCCTGTGCAAAAGGAATGCGATTTTTGATCAGAATAATCTGTAGATGATGTTCGCTAGATTATAGATTTGACTGAGATTTCGAGTCAGCTTACTTTTCAAACTTACGGTTTGTCATGTCAAAAGTTTAGTTTTAATGCATCATAGGTCTTTTTACGACCCGTTTTTATTCGTTTTGAGTCTACTGTTTATTTTTTAATCACAAAATTTTGTAACAACCTATATTTCTCCACGGTCACCAAGATAATATTTTAACGACTTGGGTCTCATTTAATTATCATCTATGGTATGCAGTGTGGCAGGTGAAAAGATCTATTGCACAGGGAATGCAATGACTTTACAGTAACTGGTTACAACGAACTTGGCAAGTAAGATAGCTTGTGGGTATATGGTACATGTAAAATGAACTCTGAGAATTTACTCAACAATGTCAGTTTTCTCCTTACAGGTTTGTAGAATATTGTCGGCAACTCCGGAAAAGCGGTCCTGAAACTAATAGACAAACAAAGACGTGCAGTGGGGTGAAGGAGAGGGACTTCGACAACGGTACTGACGGAACAAGCTCCAACATGAGTGAAAATCTTCACCGCCACAAAATCGGTGGTGTTAGACTTTCACAGTACACTTGGCTCCCCAGTACAGACCCTCAAAGTGCTACTGTGATTCCGAATAACTTCATTGTAAGCAATTGCAGTTTCGTTAACAAGGTTAAAAAGAAACGAGGACCATTATCAAAAATGCTGAAAAGTTCGCTTCAAGAAAAATAATCAGATAATGAATAAGGCGTTCGACATACATTTAAGATTGTCCAACCAGTTAACAAAGAACACTGGGATCTGTACCACACCCCAACAGCCAAACAAAATGACTCCGACCCCAACGTACTCAAAAAACTGGTTAATCGACCAACGACCATGATTATTCTCTGATAATAACGAATTTTAAATACGATTCTGACACTCTCCTCAGTCTACAGAACAAAAACAGCAGGATGCTTTGGGATAATTTAAAGTGGTAGCTTGAACTTATCAAAATAGAGCCACTTATGAGTACGGGGTTATCTGGAGGAAGGATATCATACTCGAAAGTTCTTCGTACAATGTTTGCTAACGCTGCTAACGTGGAGGATGTTCTACTGGCCAGCCACTTGCTGAAATCAAGTGAGAATATAAGGATACTGCCTGATATACAACATTGTGGGAGCAATCTTATCAGAAACAACTCAAGGGAATCTCGCGAGATATTTTTCGCGAAAGAAATATTATAATGAGAAGTGTCCTAAAAAACATGGGCCCTGATTATGCAGACGATGATATCATAGAGTGAAATCCCAAATAGCGGTTGCCACTCTGGAAGCATTCTGTACAGACAAACATCAGTCATCAGTTGGAATTCGCATACACCTACACGGGACACATGATGCAAGGATTAGGGACAAAAGAAAGCTGGAACTGACTATTACACTCGTGGACTATGAAGAATGAGGAAAAAATATGAAGAGGACAGTGACTTTTCGCTCGAAAAACTCTATCTGGGTAGGTTTTCTATCCATTCACATAAGACCTAATTAGATAATCGGGAAAAAACATTCAAGCATTCCGAATCGAAGGCACCAAATATTCATATACGAACATCGAGAGTTTACCGAACACAGTTTACTGAACTAGGCAGCGCTAACAATATAGATTTGACTGGAATGTCTGAAAAATGATCATCTCTAATCAATAACTAGTGGCTGGCAATACCCAGAGTATCTTTTTCTTGCAATGACAAGAAAACTGTGGACAGAACAGTCTTGTACTCACGATCTACTTGGCAGTATGTCAATTATGCACACAAGAGATTATCAATCTTGATAAATCTGTTTAGTGCACAGTGAGATAAACTGACACTAAATTTCCTGGTTAAAGTCATCTGCGGGAAGCTCACAGCTGACGCTAGGTACTACAACCGTGTGCTGATCTCCCTAAAGACAACTACAAACACGTGTTAACTGGGATGATAACCATTGATTTATATAAACCACCTTTTACACCAGGTATAGTCAGATGATGTTAAGCTCTGGTGAGAAGCTCACAACCACAAGGAGAAATTGGCACTTCAGGAGGATCTGACTCGCCCTCAAAGTTGTGCGGACAACAACGGACATACGTTTGACACTCCGAAGTGCAAAGTAGTTCATCGGTGACATGTTGCAGACTACAGCTACAACTTAGGCGACTCCCTTCTAGAAGTATCCCAGGTTGAAAAAGATTTAGGAGTGTTGGTACCTTGTGATCTGAAGTCTCACGCTAACTGTGACAAAAATGCCTTTCGAGCAAACCTTGCACTCGTAACATTGAAGCGCATTTTTGGCCAGTTTGATGGAGGAACTTTCCACATAATCTTCAGCAGTCTTTTCGACCCCATTTAAAGCGTGGCAGTATATTGTTTCTGCCCTCAATCCAAAAGGATAAGAACACATTGGAACGTATCCAATTGTGAACCACGAAATCAATTTGAGGACTAAAATTTAATCCCTATGAAGAGCGCCTCAAATTGCTGAACCTTTACCAATCAGAGTATAGGTGTCTTAGAGGTGAAATTGTGGTGACTTACAGCATTCTTAACACTTAGCTCCAACACAAACCTCAATGGTAACACCCAGAAACTAGAGACACAACACAGAAGAACGGACTGTTGACATAACTTCTACTCCTTTAGAGTTGTCAGATGCTGGAATTCGCTGCCGGCTGAGCTAGTCCAGGTGACTTTCCAGGAGTCCTTCAAGAGGCAACTTGATATATTCTCCGGGACTAAGGGTAATCTCTTACCATGAATTACCAATTTCTTTTTGGGCAAACGACAACGGACTTACCTTTAACACTTCAAAGTGTAAAGTAGTCCATCTGCGACATGTCGCAAACTACAGTTACAACTTAGGAAACTCCTCTCTAGTAGTATCCCAAGTCGAAAAAGATTTAGGAGTCCTGGTGCCCCATGACTTAAAGTCTTACGCTAACTGTGACAAAAATGCCTTCCGAGCAAACCTTGCACTGGTAACGTTGAAGCGCATTTTTGGACAGTTTGACGGAAGAACTTTCCATACAATCTTCAATAGTTTCATCCGTCCCCATTTAGAGTACGGAAACATAGTACTCCCCCCCTCACTCCATAAGGACAAGGTCACTTTGGAGCGTATCCAACGGCGAGCCACGAAATCAGTTCGAGGACTCAAATCTAAGCCTTACGAAGAACGCCTCCGTTCACTAGACCTTTACCCACTAGAATATAGGCGTCTTAGAGGTGATTTACTAATGGCTTATAGTATTCTTAACACTTCTGGACATCCTCTTAAACACCTACTTAAGCTTAGTTCGAATAATAATCTAAGGGGTAACACCAAGAAACTGGAAACACAACATAGCAAGACGGAATGTAGACACAACTTCTACTCCTTAAGAGTTGTCAAAAGCTGGAATTCGCTGCCGGCCGAGCTAGTCCAAGCGACTTCTCAGGAGTCCTTCAAGAGGCAACTTGACCTATTCTTAAGGACCAAGGACAGCATCGCACTATGATTTACCAATTTCTTTTCCTCTTTTATTGTTAACATACCTAGGTTCCTGCCTGGAGGATTTGGTGATCCCCTGCTACTAGACACGGAAGCCTGTTAAGCGAAAGCTTCTTCTATTCCGTCCACAACCATTTGAACCATTTGAACCATTCTACTATCGTTAATAAACTGAGGTTCCTGCTTAGAATTATTGGTGATCCTCCGCTACTAGACACGGAAGTTCGGTAATCGAAATATTCTTTTATCCCGTCCACAACCATTTGAACCGTTGGGTCACAACGATATTGAACATTGTATTTTGGAACAATTCGAAAAGTCAACCATATGCGGTCTAATGGACAAATTCGAGAAACCACAATCGTATCTTAGTTGGACAACCGCTCAGGTCATATCTTGGCTTTCCGGTACTTAAACAAACTTTGAATAAACTTGTTTAAGGGTTGGACGATGCTGTCGAGCCGTATCTGTCTGCATTCAGTGCGAAGAATATAAGTGGAAAGTGGCTTAGCTCCCTGACTGCTGATGTTTTGGACAAGTATGGAGTTCACAAGATTGGCCATCAGATGATCATATTGGAGAAAGTAAAGCAACTACAATACCAATTTTCATCTTTTGATAACGAAACACTTCAGTCAGTTTTATTGCGCGTATCACGTTCGTGTACATGCATTGTTACTGCAATAAATTCTCTCATGGCTATAACTAAGAGACAAGATGCTGATAGTCCTTATCCGGGGATACTTTCAGATATTCAGGGAGCTGTTTCTTACATTCTCAGTTGTATACTGAACCTAATGTCCTCGATCGGTAATGCTGCGTCCTGGCTAGAGCGGTTAGTATGTAACACAGTAAATATTTTCAGCTAGACCCCCTTTTTCTCTTCTTCCCGAAATGGTTGTATTCCGACAATTTCTTGTTGAGAATGCTATAATTACCAATAGGTTATCTCAGCAGGCTATAAGTACTCAATGCAATGAACATTTTAAGGAGATAATCGATTATGTATGTCGGAAAACTCATTATCATAATTTAAGATTGAACCAATGAGGATCCGTGTCGAAGATGTTCTGCAAAACTGCAGTGATTCCATCTTGCTAACTCCATGTGGCATCGAAATGGTACAAATAAGAAAACTTGACTCCGCTGATTTTGTAAGCTTCCTTTTGAAATTCCTTAATACTTTATATCCTGATTGCAATATGCTACATTATTTTGCTTAGGTCAGCGTGTAATAACGTTTGTTTGTGCATCTCTGGATATCAGTTGTATTGTTTTCCTCTTATATACTTGAGTACTGGTTTACCTGAGTTAAGTTTCAACTATACTTAACTGATATGCTACTGATGTTCTTACGGAGATTGAAGTCCGTCTCATGCTGGAAATTTCTCTCACAGTCCGTTAGGTGAGTAGCTAGTTTATACTTGATTTATAAGGCCACCCTTTATAAACACTACTCCCCAGATTTTCTGGAATCAGGACATTTGTTAGTATGCCCTCATGATACGATGAATTTCATCAAGGGTCGTTCAGTACTTCTAGGTCCTGACTATACGTTTTTGTGCCATATGAACTCTGGGACTTGTCATGCATTAGGTTTATAAAAATAAAAAAGATAACTAGTTTTTTTCAGTAGGGTATTGTAGACCGTCGTAGCTGCTATACATCCGAGTTTATAACATGCAGATCTACTATTTGTACAATAATTAGTTTGTTGTTAGTAAAACATCTTAAAAAGTGGAGGTACTTAAGTCGTATTTTAGAATCATATAGAACATACTTTCGTGGTCCGGAATAATTCAGTCAGTCACAACGTAGAACTTCGTACGTTCGTACATCAGTTGCCATATACCGCATTAGCGCAGAGATACAATTGTCGATTCAAATCCCATAGTGGTAGAGGTAGTAAAAGTATAAACAGTAATAGGAAACATTAGGGTTTGAAGATGTTATTCAAGGAATATAATCCAGTGAAATAAATTTGGAAAGAGAAAAAATAAGGGACATGAAGAATTCAGAAGATTAGAATTTGAGAGAACACAAAGAGTGGACGCACCTGCGCCATCGCAAACGATTTTGAGCCATATCATTTAAGGTCTCTAACCATCGGTTGCTATCATCTCGCGGTCCCCAACCAGGTAGTCTACACCTACCAACATGGCTCAGTCCACTTGTCAATGACTTCATGGATTTTTGCCATGTTGTGATCTGGCCGCCCCTAGCTTTCTTCCAACCTACTCCTACACCATAAAACATCACTTGTCGAGGCAGTCGGTGGTTGGACATATGTAACACGTCTCAGACATCTCAACCGATGAAATTTCGTTACTCCGAAACAATTGTTGAGAAGTGGAATGAAAGCCTGTAATGAAACAATCAATCTCAATGTATATAAACAAATCAAATAAGTCATTCTGCTTGCCTTTCAAGCTTGAGATTATTTTAAATAGATTATTGGTGAGTTAGTAAGCGTTTATCAAGTTTGATTCCGATTTTGATACTTATGGATGTTTGGAGAGAAAACCCATTATTTGACGCAACCAATCAATATTCTACTGTTCTTAGATTGACTTCGTCATAGATCCATTGCTTGCACTAGTATGGAAACTTTTTATCCATATTCTTCTAAGTACTGCATCGGGTTTAAAATGGCAAGGACAATCAGTAAGCTTTCCGAGAGATTGCTTGAAATTGTTAAGTATCGACCATTGTGGTCACAGTATTTGTTTTAATAAATCTTTCGCTAATAACAACTATTTTTTACATTCTGCTATTATTTCCATGTGATTGCTAATGACTTATCTGTAAAGTGGTGTAAAGGTTTAGTGCATGATTACTACAGGATTAAAAGTTCTCCTTAAAATATCTTTTCATATTCTTTTTTAGGGGTTTAATTTTCGGTCCACGATAAACAATATTCACGTAATTGTTTCTGTTCAGGATGAAGTATGTAGACTAACATGTAGTCTATCATTATGATTTATTTTGCTTTACTTTGTAGTGTCGATAATGGGCTCTATTTTTCACTTATTTTGTTTGGATTAAGATTTAGCGTAATTTCAAACCTTTACAAATAAGTAAGTGGCCTCTTAGTAGTTAAAAAAACTCGTCTTCTAACCAGTTAGTCACATATTCTGACTTCAAGTTTGACTTCGAACCGAAACCATCGGCGATCGTATTATTAAACAATAAAAAATTTTTTGGAAAAACGAAGTTAAACCCCCGAAATCTACATAATCACTGGTCTCATGTCTGATCTTGCTTTTTCATTTTAGTTACTTATTGCTTAACGTCACAGGTCTTTGTGTTTTGAAGATCACAATAAAAATTTAGGGATGAACTACTACATCTACAGTATTTTTAACGGATTGAATGAATTGACAACGCCTGTAGCTCTTCTAGGGTTACTTCCGGTCCCGAGTCCGGGTAAAGGAGGAGGGTTGGGAATGGGGTCAGCAATCTCATCTTGTAGAAATCAACCTTGCCCAAAAACACTAACCAAAATGAACAACTTAAACCATTTAAACTTTGCCCTCCGAGCTGAAGAATCTTCCCGAAGGAATTATGACGCCTAATGGTAAAAGCCGATATTTTTCGGAAGTTATGAGGCCGACGCCCATTCTAACAACCAGCGCAACAATTAATAAGTACGTGGAATGCTCGGACAATGTGGGAGACCGGGAAGACCAGTCAAATAGCTACGAAAATGGGGAGATACAACTTGACGATACTCAGAATCAATGAAACCCACTGGAACAAACCTGGACTGAAAAGGATAGGTTCATGTGAGATGCTGTTGCACGCTGGTCATGAAGCAGGAAATGCTTCGCACACTGAGTTGCACTGATGCTGTCTTGAGAAGCACGAAGAGCACTTATAAGATGTAAACCTAATGGATTCAAAATCATCAAAGCAACCTTGGAAACAAAAAAGAGGAAATCACAATAAAAGTTGTCCAGCGCTATGCACCCACGAATGATTGTAATGAAGATTATAAAAATCAGTCTTATGCCAGGCTTCAGTCGATCTTAGAGTAGTGCCCGGGAAAGTACCTGACTATCCCGATGGGAGACCTAAACTCAAAATTCGGAATGGACAACACCGGGTATCAATATATCATGGGACGAAATGAGGTGACTGGAAAAAAGAAACGAGAATGGTGACAGACTTGCGAATTTATGCGCATTCAACAAAATGGTTAAAGATGGCGCAATATTCCCACACAAATACATACACAAACCTACATGGGTCTCACCGGACCACAATACAGAGAATCACATCAACCATTTTTGCATCACTAAAAAACTCAGTAGATCAATGGAAGACGTGCGGACAAACAGAGGAGCTGACATAGCTTCAGATCACCACTTGGTTGTAGCCAAGATGAAACTTAAGTTAAAGAAGCACTAGACAACTGGAGAAACAGCATTACAAAGGTTCAATACATCCTTCCTTTGAGATACTGACAAACCCAACGAATTTAAGGTTTCTCTCAACAATAGGTTCCAAGACTTACAAGATCTACCCAAAGCAAAAAAAATACTATGGAGGACATTTGGAAGGCGATTGAAGACGCACTAACTTCAACATGTCAGGAGGATCTGGGTTACAAGAAGCATCATCATAAGGAATGGATCTCTATCGCAACCCTGGTCAAGATTCTAGAAAGGAAGAGCAAAAAGACAGCAATTAACAACACCCGAATAAGAGCAGAGAAAGTCCAAGCACAAGCTGAATACACAGAAGCAAACAAGCATGTGTAGAAAAACATTAGAGCTGACAAGCAGAAATACGTGCAAGAGCTAGCAAAGACAACGGAAAAAGCTGCAAGAGAAGGGAATATAAGGCAGCTATATGACACAACGAAGAAACTAGCAGGGAAATATAATAAACAAGAGAGATTAGTCAAAGACAAAGGAGGCAAGCCAATCACTAAGATCCAAGAACAGAGGGACAGGTGTGTATCACACTTTGAAGAACTCTTGAATAGACCAGCCCCACTGAACCCACCGGAAATTGAAGTAGTACACACAGACACTCATAACTGCCACTCCACCAACGATCAAAGAAATCAGGAGTGGGTAAGCATCAGGACCTGACAGTATAACAATCGAAGCAATGAAGTCAGACATACAAGTAACTGCAAACATGCTCCATGTTCTATTCAGAAAGATTTGGGAGGAAGAACAAGTGCCGACAGACTGGAAAGAAGAAAACCTTATCAAGATGCCAACGAAATAAGATATGAGCAAATGTGAAAACTACAAAGGCATCACACTCTGACAGAGGTGGAAACTCACGTACCTTGTCGGCTGTCACAATTTCTCCTATTACAACCCAGCTATTCCCATTGCTCAATATTCTTGGGTACCAATTCACTTGAGAAGTCCCCAAATCAGAACACGATCGAACAGGAAAGAAGTTATATTTCAAATAACAAGGGTAGGTGGAAGTAAGAAGCCCAATAAGAAAAACGTTATTATATATTTGTAGTTTTTACGTGAAAAGATTCTAGAGTCTTCAAGTATCGACTAGCGCTGACTGAATAAGAAATAAACAATCAGTGTGAACCAACACAATCGTGCACGAAACATGCTTTAATCCAATCTATGACCCACTAACATCAGCATAATCAATTAACAAGGAGGATCTGATGTAGACATAAAGGCGAGGATTAGCAAAGCAAGGGAAGCATTCTTACAGTTGAAGAACATATGAAACTCAAAACAACTGTCGACCAATATCAAAGTCAGGATTTTCAATACGAACGTCAAGATAGTTCTATTGTACGAAGAACTACTACAACTATCATCAGAAAGGTACAAGTATTTCTAAACAATTGTCTACGCAAGATACTCAATGTCCGTTGGCCGGATATCATCAGTAACGACCTGCTGTGGGAGAGAACAAACCAGCTTCCAATTGAAGACGGAATTAGGAAAATACGTTGGAAGTGAATAGGACATACATTACGGAAAACATCAAACTGCATCACCGAGCCAAGCCCTAACATGGAATCCTGAAGGGTAACGTAAAAAAGGATGGCCTAAAAACACATTGCACTGAGAATTGGAAGCAGACATGAATAAGATGAATGGCAACTGGAAACAACGTGAAAGGATTGCCCAGGACAGAGTTGGATGGGGAATTCTGGTTAGCGACCTATGTTTTTCCACGAAGTGTGACAGGAGTATGTAAGAATGCATTGACAGAGCTTTTAGGAATAGAAGATACTACGTTAAGGAAATATTTGTGCTGCAGTTGATCGAAATAGCATTTTTATTTATTTACTACACGTTTTAAATTATGTTTAGACTTCTGGAGGCCATTTATGAATGCTACTTTTTATTTTTCTTGTTTCAGTCCCCAGCATTTAGTACCGGAAAAGTTACCAAAGGAGATGAAGTAATCGAAGTAAATGAACAAATAGTTGTAAGTATGTAATATATATGTCCCTTTACGGTATGCTATATTAAAAATTGTCTGTATCCGCAGTTACTATGTGCAGCATATTACTCACTATAATACACTGAGTTACAAACATTCAGAAACTATTTAAGAAGATTACTACTCAGTTGCCAACATCTCACTTCCTTATCGACATTTCGTGTTGACCACCTCAAGCAACAATGCAAGCATGTTCGAGTTGCTGTTGTCCCCCTCAAAATGCAAAATTTTGCTTCAGGATTGGGTTGCATCGGCACTTGAACTAATAATAGGGAGTGAAGTAGTCGAGCGTGTTGACCACTTCACTTATCTTGGGAGTCTCATCAGCCTTTGTGGTCTGGTGTATGACGGAATCTCAGCATGGATACAGAAGGCTCGACTAGCTTTTACCAAATTGCGTCACTTGTGGTGTAGGCGAGATGTCCGTCTACCAACCAAAGGACAGGTTTACTGCTCAGCAGTTCGTTCCATTCTACTTTTTGGCTGTGAAACATGGCCGGTAAGAGTAGAGGATATTCATAGGTTACTAGTATTCAATCATAGGACTCTTCGAAACATTGCTAGTATATCCTGGGACCACCGAGTAAGTAATGCAGTTGTTAGGAAACAGGTACTAGGTAAGGATGGCAAATCGATTGATGAAGTAGTGAAAATTCATCAGTTGAGATGTCTGAGACGTGTTACATATGTCCAACCACCGACTGCCTCGACAAGTGATGTTTTATGGTGTAGGAGTAGGTTGGAAGAAAGCTAGGGGCGGCCAGATCACAACATGGCAAAAATCCATGAAGTCATTGACAAGTGGACTGAGCCATGTTGGTAGGTGTAGACTACCTGGTTGGGGACCGCGAGATGATAGCAACCGATGGTTAGAGACCTTAAATGATATGGCTCAAAATCGTTTGCGATGGCGCAGGTGCGTCCACTCTTTGTGTTCTCTCAAATTCTAATCTTCTGAATTCTTCATGTCCCTTATTTTTTCTCTTTCCAAATTTATTTCACTGGATTATATTCCTTGAATAACATCTTCAAACCCTAATGTTTCCTATTACTGTTTATACTTTTACTACCTCTACCACTATGGGATTTGAATCGACAATTGTATCTCTGCGCTAATGCGGTATATGGCAACTGATGTACGAACGTACGAAGTTCTACGTTGTTGGTGATTGATTGACTGATATTTCATGTGACTTAATTTCCGTTTTCTTGTGACTTCAGCTTAAACTAAAAGTCCGCCCTTAAACTTTCATAGGACTTTTATAATAATCGAACGTTTACTGTTTATCTCTGTTTTTTATCAGATTGGTTGGCTTCACTATCGCGTCGCTGATTTAATGCGGCATTCTTCACAGCACATCAGTTTGCGATTGCGAAAGCGACCCTCTCATTCCAACGATTTTATTGGCTTTCCAGGAGCTGGGCGGCGTCATCGCTTAATAGTCAACCAGATACCACCTGCTGGGAGCCTATCCCAGACGCGAGGTGCGTATATATTTACCAGAAATCCAAAACGTCGTCTGCCTCTTACAGGCCCACTTTCTACAGAACCTTTGTCTGTTACTCAAGAAACCACCTCCGATCAAACATCTGTCTCCTCACCTACATCAACATCTCCACCTGAATCTCAATCCATAGTTAGTGTGTCTGGGTTGCTTTCCTCTTCTCCGACGTCTTCTTTATCTGTGCATCAGGGTACATCAATAAAAATAAATGATGATCCTTGCAATCTAGAAAATCGTGCTCATATATCTTTTAGACCGAATTCCAGCAATGAATCCATAATTTACAATAACTCGAGGCTTATTGCTAGTACACCAAATACTCCATTAATGACTTTACGATCAATGGACTCGGTGTGTTCTCATTCTTCGCTATCTTTTCCACCCCACCTTCCACCTGCGCATCCTGGTACTACAACGTTTGACAACGTAATAAACGATACTAGTGTGGTCACATCTGATACAACATACTCCAAGTAAGTGACTATTGAGAAGACGCATAGAGAAAATTGAGTAATTAATCTCAATATTTTTGGTTATTCCCAACCAAATCCTGTTGATCAAGTCAGTAGTAGTATGTAAGGTATGTGAACCGGAATCACGGTGAACTTGATGTTGAATTGCTATAGACAACTGGAAGAAAGTCGTGGGATTGGGTTCTATATTTAACAATCACCAGCAAAGGTATCCTCAACTGAGAAGCATGTTCTTTCAGAAATTCAGATATTAACTACTCGGAAAATTTACTAATAGGTTATTCATATCTCAATAAAGCTTGTATAATTCTATGAAGCACACACCGGTCACCAAAGAGTAACCAGTACTACCTCTTTTCCATCTTACTGACCCAATTGCATCGATAAAATTTAGAACATAGCATCTACTGGCCGTTTCCAAACACATAACAATTGAACTTATTTGCAATTTATTAATATTACTTCAAGAGCTCAAAAGTAGGTATGACCAATCCGGCTTCCATCTCTCACATTCTTTGCAGACATTTACTAATTTATAAGGTGTCTTAAAAGAGTAGTAGTATTCTACAAACTACTGTACCATTGAGTAGATTAAATGAAAAGTCGATACAGATATTTCTTATTTAGTAATACCCAAATTTTGCTCGTGATAGCGACCCTAGTTACTCGTTTTCTCATTATAAGCTAGATGATTAATAGATGTCACACTATGAATAATGTATTTTTAACTTATACCGCAACCCTAGATCAGTAAGAGTATAACTACTGAAAGTAATACTCTCTTGTTTTCGAATTGCCATACATCCGTTTGATTCATTGTCAATCGTCATTTACCTCATGTGCGAATTCACTTACTTTAAAAAAGAGGTTCATATATCGGGATTTAACGTGGAATTTTTCGTTTCTCTTTTTAGCATGTTTCTATAGTATGCCTACTTTCCTAAGATATACTTTTTGTTGCTTTCGTAGTTGAACGCTTTGCAAATGCGTTCGATCACAGAATTTTCATTAAGTTCTACATTCTTGTGACTCTGTTACGAGCAGATTCACATTTCTAGTCAATGCACCTCTGGATGCAGCATTAACGATTAACTACGATTTATCAGACTCACTTTCATGATGACTACATATCTTGTGTAGATAACCTTTCGTATGATTTCATTTTCAGTTCATTTTTTATTGAACTTTTGGTTGTTTAGATGATGAAAGTGTTTAGGTACAACTAGAACAAAGCATTCAGTCAGTCAGTAACAACGTAGAACTTCGTACGTACGCACATCAGCTCGAGTTGCCACACCACATTAGCACAGAGATGCAGTTGTCGATTTAAATCCCGCAGTGGTAAAGGCGGTTAGAGTATAAGCAGTAATCGGAAAGATTAGGGTTTGAAGATGTTATTTAAAGAGTATAATCCAGTGAAATAAGGGTTAGGGAAAAACAGATTTATTAATAAGTTCCATACAACGTTAATTTGAAATTTCTCCCAAGTATAATCTGGTTTTTGACATCAAGTGCCGTTCGTTCTGAAACTCAGAAACATTAATTATTTTTGGGGAGCTCATAAGGTAAAAAGATTGTAGTTTATTACCCTATTGTTTGAAACTATGTTTTGTAATTTATTTAACTCGGTTGGTATTTTTTGATGATATGAAGAACATGATAATAACCTCCTAAGGAATATAACTAGTAGTGAGAATTATGTACTGTTGTAGTATGGATGTAAAAAGATTTATTTTCAGACAACTTTTGTACTTCATTTAGTCTTAGATTATTCTAATCATCTGAGATACTCTGAACTAACTTTTTAGTACTATTATTTTCATAATAACGGACTAAATCATATTTTTCCTTGCGTTATCCGTAGAAAATACAAGTCTGTCAATACTTCTCATCATATTCGCTCAACTTCTTGTTCTTCAAACAAATCTGTTTTCCCTCGTTTTTCCCTAACACATCGACGCACAGCTTCTGGTGACCCAAAACTGATGAATAGTATATCTAGTGGCGATGGGGAAGGTTAGTGAGTAGTGTGGTGATGTCATAGTGTTTTGTATTGGAATAAATATTTTTAATTTTGCTAAAAGTGACACGAGTACGTGTTTTAATCGTAATATCTGTTTTATCAGATTTCCACATTCATTGTCGTGAGCTATAAAATTTTAAATTATTCGTTTTCAGTATTTTACTCACTGCTTAGTGTCAAAAGTCTTGTTGTTTCAGTAGTTTAAAAGATCTCTATACCATTATTACTAAACGACTGTAGATCCAATGCGACACATATATATTTTACTTTCTAAATTGAGCATTTTACTTGCAACAAAGTCAAGATTTCACTTGAATGAATATCTCTACTAGTAATCTTGTAAGCTTGGTTTTTCCTTACTAATTAGACATTCAAAACATACTAGACTTATTCTTTTTAATTTGTATGCCTAAGTAAAGCTCCAAGAACGAACAATAGTTGATAATCTCTTCCTGAGTAATTTGTTCTAGTCCAAAGTTATTCAAAAATATAGTCTTAGTAGATAGGGTAAATAGATATTAATTCTTTTGAACCATTCGAGTGAAAATATGACAATGTCTACCACTAAACTTTGTGCAAAGTAAGTAAAATTTCAGTTACTGGAGTACATGATGCGCATGCTGATTTATCATCATTGGGTTGAGAAATAGTAACTACGAAAAATGCTAAGTTTGGTCAAAACATAATGTGCTAGAAATCTACAAAATCAGTGAGTGATAGTCAGTTTTGTAAATCTGATGTATATGCCTGCGATGGAGACTGATTAGTATGACTAGAAAATCGGTCCAGTCTTGCAGATCTGGCAACTATTTCTCTTATTTAAAATCATAATAACCTTGTTATTCCATATCTTTTCTCCCCCTCGTTCATTACTTTGCTTTTATCTTCTAGTTTGTTTCATACCTTCAATTTTGTTATTTTGTATTGCATAACTGGAGGCAATCAGAAAATCCTACGTGAAAGTTTTGTCCAGCCCGATACTTAAGGAGCTTATATACTCGTTTCTCAGATATTTGAAGCTTCATCATACAGTGCAGCAGTTAAGGACATTACCAATCAGCTGCGGATTCGTTGGTACGGCCGAGAGTTAGGAGAGTCCATTCAAAGCACCTTCATATGCTCATGTGTTTATAGTCACTATCAAGAAAGTTCTTCTCATTCTCTTCATTCTGTGAGGTTGTTTTTTTTACGGAAATAAGAGAACGAAAAGCAAACATCTAGATCTTATATTAAGCCGGTGGATACAGAGAATCCACTCAGAGGAGTTGGAAAACCTCGATTCCAAACCAAAGGTGTACATAAGCTCTTGGATCCTGAGGAGTCGGATAGTGTATAAACCTATTTTTAATCACTGGTTACCATGGGACGGCGTCTACTAACGTTTTGAGTTTCGCAGGAAACTTTACAACCTCCTTCATTAGGCCAGGTGCTAAGGCCTAATATTCATAGCAGGTGGCTTTAACTCCTAAGTTGGTGGGCCAAGTCGAAATTCAAAACACTTAGGTGGAGACCCAGGCCAACAAACAGCAAATGGTTACTGTCTGCTGTAATGCCGACCAAACAACCGATTATTCTTAGCAAGTATAAACTTTAAGTCGGAGGAAAGACTATCTAAACTGGTGATCTCTAACATCAGAACGGTGGACGCAAATAGAGCATGCCTTCACCAGCCATTATTCAAGAGGCTTAATAAAAGACTGCTTCTCCTGCTGGAGTATATGGGTGAACTCCAAACACTCGATGCCGAAACTCTTCATTACTAATATGGTGTTCCCACTAAATGTCAGCAATTCTTCGGAGACAACGATGATCAAGCACAGAGTCGTCTAACACCCTCAACTCGGAGAGGCCGGGTTTCATAAGTATAGAGGAAAACTGCTCTCACCTTTTACAGCCAGACTAACATCACGAAGGCGCCAAATATGGCCCAGATTGGCATAAACCGCTTTGGCTTTCACTGTATGTGAATTGGTCTCATCACTCACACCACCACCAACACTTACTCAGCTACCCAGATACACGAACTTCACTACTTCTGTCTGCTCACTACCCAGGATGAATGCCAGTTTTGTAGAAGTACTTTGTACTTCGGAGGTGCAAAGCACATACCATACCTACGGATACTAATTGCCAACTGATTAAGTGCGGATTGCATGACTTGGGCATTATCGCACAGTAAGACAATATCATCCACATACTCAAGGTCGAAAAATCTTTCTCCAACCAACAAATCCACACCAACATCCATCAGAGCTGTTTCCAGAACGTCATCGATGATAAAGTTGAAGAGGAATCGTGAAATTGGGCTACCCTGCTTAGTCCCAGGGCTTGAATGGAACGGTGGAGAGAGGTGGTTCTATGCCCTCACTCTGCCTGAGGTGTTTGTATATAGGGCTTTTAAGATGTTGGTAAACTTCTCAGGCACACCCTTCTTCAATAGACAGTCCTAGAGAACAGTCCTGTCCACGAATCGAAGGCAGCCCTGATGTCAAGAAACACTACGATTATTGGCCTCTAATACGTGTGACGGTGTTCTAACGTTTTGGCGGAGGGTGAAGATGTGATCAATACATCCTCGACGAGAACGGAAATCAGCCTGCTCCTCGCGAGTCCTGAACAATCTATGAAGCATAACGGAAGCCAATAGTTTGGACGCAATCGTAAGTAGACTTATCCCCCGAAAGTTGTTACAGAACCAACACGAAGAATTTCCGTTTATGGTCAAACTCGCGGTCACCCAGAGTAGACCGACGTACTTCAATGAGTTGTAGGAAGCCTGTAGAAACCCGATGCTTAAAAGCGGAACATTTCGCGAAGCCGCAAGCGACTTTATTCGCCATTTTTACGGTGTCATTCAGATGCAGCCGGTGCTCTTCTATACTTTTTGATGGGCTGGTAGGTAGCCTTGAACCTAGCTCGGTTCGATATTTAGTTGCAACAGAAGCTGCAACTAATTTGCTGACATCGATCCGTTTGGGGAATTTATTAAAACATTTTCATGAAGAACGAGAAAGTTGGTGGTCAAAATGTGCCAGATTTGAAAACAGCAGCTTCTAGCAAATGTAGAGAGCTATTTCAACTCATTCGAACCACTGGCAGCAAGAAGTCTAGTGTGAGTTAATGAAATGCCAGTTAACAACATCCGACGACGACTTGCACAGTGGGCAGTTTTCCGAGAAACAGTCAAGCTAGTCTGTTGCCCCATCATTGTCAATCCCACTATCTTGTACTCCATGGCGGGTTACGACCGATACAACTAGAAGAAAATGCTCAAGAAACTACAACTCTTGAAGCACCATAGACCACAAGTTACTAATCCCAGACGACTCATTTTCATGACGTAGGTGGTCCGAGATTTGATGCTGATACACAACGTGCTACGCGCTAAACCCTCAACTGAACACTTAAGCGAGGAAACAAAAGTGGGAGAGAAAGTCTATTGGGTTACCAAATGACACGTATAAATACTCATTCGTATATATTACATCTCTACGCCTTAACAAATCAATCCATCTCAGCCAAAGGTGTGCATTTATCCGTTAGGACTTGTCTAATTGTCAATAAGTGGTCTCATTTGGCTACTTTTGATTAACTCTTCAGATTACGGGGCGAACCACTGGTAGGAAAATTGATTGGGTTGTTTCGAAAGGTCTGACAACTAGAGAGTGTTCTAACATGCTAAAATGAAGTGACCATCGCCTCCATCTTTAGAAATGTCCTATGTCATCTATGCAACAACTATCGGGGAATACGTTTACTGCCGTTTGCGTCCAAGCGATTGGCTTCCATCATGCTTTGCAGATTGTTCGAAACATTCGATCGATTGACTTATGAAAAGCAGGACACTTTTTGATCAGATTGTGGATGTATTGAGTTTGTAGGCTTTTACAGTGTAATCAAAAATAATAAATTGCTTTTCAACTGGGAGCTTGGTATTCACCTCTATACTGTCAATTCAGAAAAACGTCTTGTCCATAATTTTCTAAAATTCAAACTCAAATTAATAGTGATAATGTTTCTTTTATACATATTTTTTAAAATCTTCCCAGATACGTTATTTCAGAAAAAACCGAGTCCTTCGTCGCTTCGTCACTGTAGTAGTTCATCTCCTAAGTTTCATGCTCTGGATAAACGCTATAGAAACGTAAGTTTTACAAGTGAATTCCTTGACAAGACTCACTATACGTACTGTACAAAAATAGATTAGAGATATAAGATATTAGACTAAAAGCAATATGGGATTGTTCCATTTATTATAGACTTTCAGTTAACTCATTAATTACTGTTATACGACCTACTATCTCTAATTTCCTGCCGGTCTGTTAATTACAACTTGCTTTTTCATTGCTATTCATGGCTCGTTCCTGTATAGTTGTTATTTTTTATTTTGTGATGTGACTGCGACCTGGTAGGGCTGTAATAAAAGCTACATCTGTTTGAAATATAAATACAGTAGAAGCTGATTGCTAAATTCTTCAAGCTCAAGGCCAGATGTAAAGAGAAGTCTGCGAACTGCGGGCCAATGAGAACTCAGTTGTTTCAGGTCAAAGTCAGGTGATGGTAGGGCGTGTAATTGGCCAAGTCAGAGAAGCTAAGTTATAGATGTAGTAGACGCATAAAATTCTGTTTAGTGACTTTAGCACGTGGTATTGGTCAGTGTTTCAAGATACAATCGTAACATTACTTACTTACATACTTCTGTTACACCTCACAAAGGAGCGTCGGCCGCTCACCAGCATTCTCCATCCAACTCTGTCCTGGGCAGTCTTTTCCAATTGCTATTCATCATATTTATGTCTGCTTCCAATTCTCGGCACAGTGTGCTCTTTGACCTTCCTCTTTTCCCCTTCCCTTCAGGATTCTAAGCTAGGGCTTGCCTCGTGATACAGTTTGATGATTTGCGTAGTGTATGTCCTATCCATTTCCATCGTCTTTTCCTAATTTCCTCTTCAGCTGGAAGCTGGTTTGTTCTCTCCCACAGGAGGCTGTTACTGATAGTATCCGGCCAATGGATGTTTAATATCTTGCGTAGACAACTATTTATAAATACTTGTACCTTCTTGATGATGATTGTTGTAGTTCTCCAAGTTTCAGCTCCATACAATAGAACTGCCTTGACATTCGTATTGAAGATTGTGACTTTGATATTGGTTGAAAGTTGTTTTGAGTTCCATATGTTCTTCAATTGTGGGAATGCGGCCCTTGCTTTACCAATCCTCGCCGTTACGTCTGCATCTGAACTTCCTTGTTCATCGATGATGCTTCCCAGGTATGTGAAGGATTCTACATCTTCCAGAGTTTCGCCATCAAGAGTGATTGGATTGCTGTTCTCCGCTTTGAATTTGAGGACCTTGGTTTTTCCCTTGTGTATGCTGAGGCCTACTGATGCAGAGACTGCTGCTACTCTAGCTGTCTTTATCTGCATTTGTTCATGTGTATGAGATAGGAGGGCTAGGTCATCTGCGAAGTCTAAATCGTCTAATTGGTTCTGAGCTGTCCATTGTATTCCGTGTTTTCCCTCAGATGTCGAGGTCTTCATAATCCAGTCGACCACCAGAAGAAAGAGGAAGGGAGAGAATAGACAGTCTTGTCTGACTCAGGTCCTTACTTGAAATGCGTCTATCAGCTGTCCTCCATGCACGACCTTGCACTGTAGTCCGGATAATGTTGACAATCTTCTCAGGAACTCCGTAGTGTCGAAGAAGTTTCCATAACGTCCTCCTATCTACGCTGTCAAATGCTTTTTCATAATCAATGAAGTTGATGTACAGTGACGAGTTCCACTCAACTGGTTGTTCGACGATGATCCCTAGTGTCGTGATTTGGTCTGTACACAACCGATCCTTACGGAATCCAGCTTGTTGATCTCGAAGTTGGGTTCCTCGAAGTACTCTACCCATCTGTTCCGCTGTTGTTGAATTTCAGTGATTGGCCTGCCTTCTTTGTCTTTGACCGGTCTCTCTGGTTTACTATATTTTCCTTCTAGTTTCTTCGTCGTATCGTAAAGCTGTTTCATATTTCCTTCTCTTGCAGCTTTTTCCGCCGTCGTTGCTAGTTTTTCCACGTATTTCTTCTTGTCGGCTCTAATGCTATTCTTCACTTGCTTGTTTGCTTCTATGTACTCAGCTTGTGCTTGAACTTTCTCTGTTCGTGTTCGGCTGTTGTTAATTGCTGTCTTCTTGTTCTTTCTTTCTTTGATCCTGTCCAATGTTTGTATAGAGATCCATTCTTTATGATGATGCTTCTTTAGGCCCAGAACCTCTTGACACGTTGAAGTTAGTGCTTCTTTGATACCTTTCCAGTTGTCCTCCATAGTAGTTTCTCCTTCTTTCAGTAGATCCTGTAAGGCTTGGAACCTGTTGTTGAGAGCCTGTAGCTCTTCTAGAGTTACTGCCGCTCCCAAGTCCGGGTAAAGGAGGAGGGTTGAGCATGTGGTTAGCGACCCCATCCCGTAGAAAACTAACTCGCTAAAAAACACTAACCGGAAAAATAATTCAAATCATAACATTACTATATCATTATATACCCTCAAGTATCCCACTCAACATCATATTGTGCGTGTTTTATTTTTACAGCTTCATCGTTCTAGTCTTGATGATTTCATGCTTTTTTTAAAACATGGATTTGGATCAAGAAAACCAAGTAAGTTCTACTTATCCTTCTTTTGCTAATATCCCAATCCTGTTCTGCTTCGAAATTAATAAATCCCAGCATGTGTAGTAAACTAATACGTAAACTGCTTACACGGACATTTTAACATTGTTTCTTTTTAAAGTTATAATTGTCATAATCGTTTTTCAGCGGGTAGCTTGCTAATTAAAATAGCCGGTTATCAACAAAGTTACTTAAAAAACGATGAATGCGAGCCACTCACTTTGATTCAAGCAATTTTTAAAAACATTAAATATGTTCTGTCTTGTCTAATATCAGAAGTACCGTACTATTCTTTAAAAATTTTATATGGATTAGTCGGTTTATTTACTCTATTGAACCTGGTCGTAGATTGAAAAGAGGGTTGTGGTATTTAACTACAAGCTCATTGCCTTGTATCAGTACCCAGGAGATCGAAATTTTCGAATTCTACTTATTTACGGCATGGTGATGTACAGATAGCTGAGTTTCATTGAAATCGTGGACGGATCAATGTTAGACCATCATTGGTCGGTTCATGATTTCAATGAAACTCCACTAATTTAATTGAGCTTATTTATTGAAACCTTACCATTGACAAGTTGTTCCGTGGTGCATTTAAGGTAATATTTGTCCTATACTTAACCGAAGTCGTTGGTGGATAAAGAGAAATTATTTTTTACAAATTTTAAGTGGAAAGGTAATCCAACTGCATGGTAAACATGCATAACACTTTTGGGTCTTTCTACGCAAAAGCAGTACATTGACTTTTTTATGTCCATTGTTTTCACTGCTTTCTATGGATTTTTAATTTCATGTTTTACATATAGCTCGTCGTATATCCTGCAAGGATCTTGGACAGGGAGATTGTCAAGGTTGGCTTTGGTTGAAGAAAACCAACCCACTTACCAGTAAATATGTGAAGCGATGGTGTGTTTACAAAAACTCAACGTTCTATTATTACAGAAATCCTGAAGTAATGTTCTAACTTGTTTTTTAAAAATAGGAAAATATTTGTTTCCCTTATTTTAGGATGATTCAGCTGAAGGTTTAATTCTGTTGCATGGTTTCACAATCACTCCTGCAGTCTCAGCGAAATCGGGAAAATTGTAAGTCGTTTCAATTGCACCTGTTAGAATTATAGGATGTGCTCAATATAGACCCCATCAACTACAAAATTTGTAGAAGACTAGTACACGGTATTCTCGCCTTAAGATTCGCTAGTCGATTGCTACAGTATATCGTCCTTGCTAGTTTCTAACAAATCCATGGGCCTGCTGAGCTTCCAGCTTAAAAAGCCGTTCATAGTTAATTTACGTACGAAGAATATTATGGTTTACCATAGTAATTATAAGTTGAAGAGACATTTAAGTAAAACATTCGTTACACGATGCAACAACCCTTAAAAATCCCCGTTCCACTTTTTCGAAGCTGTAGATTGATGATTCAAAATCATCAGTGCAACGTAATATTGCCCTTTTAAAGTTCATTTCACAGTCATGGTGTGCAATCGAGACATTTCTCTATATGTCGGTTGGCTTGTATGTATGATCAATGCATTCTGGATTACAGATATACTCCAGTAAGCGAAAATTCAGGTACGGTAAACTAATTTTTTGTTTTATGCGAAATCAGACAGTAGCTTTGTAAAACACGAAAATCATACATTGAGTACATCACTTGCACATCTTTTTTCAGTTGTCCCTTACATCTTCATCCTAGTAACATTCTACTTCCAATTCCTGCTACATAATGCTTATGTCCGTCTAAATAGGTAGTGCACACGACAATACTACATAATAGTTTGAAGGTTAGAAATTGATATACATGTATCGGAGTTTCCTTTTTATTTAAACACTGATTTAACCATAACTATCTACTTACTAATTGCTATTATTATTAACATACAAACCGTAGTTATATGATTTACCTAACTAGTACTATCATGGTGTTCCGATCCTGACCATTGCTGCTACCTTGACGTGGTGGTCGGGCTTGCCTATCGTGATAAACCAATAGAGCTATACCAGCTGGAACAGTCGTTCCTCAAGGTCGGTTGTAGAACAGTAAGACTAAAAGCAGCAAACCCAAGGTCCGAGGGTGAAGTCGTACTGCTGACTGTACAGAGGTGTGACGGCAGTAAGGTGCTTCCCTCAGATAACCAGCATGGCAGCGATGCTGCCTTCCCACAAGGAGGGGTGGGGTTAGAAAAGGTCGACCCTAATAAATGCACACCTCGCCTTGTCCCAGGGATACCGTCTCCAGCAGTAAGGTCCCAACAATTACGGAGCTAACACAAAGGTGTGACCGACCTCAAGCACCATGGTCACGCCTTCAGGTCACTAAGATCACCCTAACCTGATTTACTTTTCAGGTACCTCCAGAAGAACCATTCCACGGTGTGAGCAACCGGGAAGTGATGACTGCCATCATACCTCTAACAGCACTCAAGAACACTGGTGTTCTAATTTCATAGCTCTGTTAACCTAGATTTGCGGAAATAACAGCTGTTTCAAACGAATAACTTGGGCTAGTTCATTTGAATAGCTCTCAGTAATGTCATGTGGTTTTTCATATTTCATTCATGTTAGTGCATTCTCAATTTTCAATGATTGGGTTCGCTTTGTGTTCGCTTCTGATTCTGAAATCGACCGATCAAAATGGATGAATAAGTTAGGCCTAGCTTCAATCGGTTTGTCATCTACCATACCAAATTCTCGTATTGGAGGTTTCAATCCTGGTTATGTGGTTTTATGTGACTCGAAAAATAACGAAGTAAAGGCTGAAATTCCGCATCTACATTCATGCACCGTCTTATCAGATTCACCCACTAAAAAGTTCCAAGGCGACAACACATCTGGACTTCGATCTCAGACCTTATCAACTTCCAAAACTACAGATTTCGCAGAAAACTCCTTAACAGTGGTGACTTCCCAGGTCAGTCATATCCTGTTAACCACACAGTTGTTTATAAGTCCTATGTCTGTTTCAGTGCCGAAATTTAATTCATCCTGAACCAATTAATCTTTGGTTGTTTAGTGTCTAGTTTAGTATCACGATTTTCCTATTTTTCAGCCTGTGTCAACCCCTCCAAGGCATGCAGCACTACATTCAGTTTCATCACCATCATTTTCTACGTTTGATTTGCGTTCGAATTCTTTACCATCTGAACCCCGTGCTGTCCGCTCTATAATTTTTCCTCGGAATAGTGCTCTATCACCCTCAGCTGGACATTCATCATCTCCTGCTCACACTAGAATTAGGCATCGTCAACCACTTGAAATCCCTTCAGTAGCATTCAGATGCTATAGTGAGAGTGAAGATGAAATAGACGAGGATGTTGAAGCCGAATGTGATGTGGATGAAAACTGTATCTCTGAGGGAGGCGCACAACTAAATCTTCGAAACCGACCAGGATCTGCATCCCCATCACATGAACGAAGATATGTTATTTTAAACAGTACAGAAGGAAATGAATGTTTACAAGAATATAAAAAGCTGATTTCATGTAAAAGTGAACTACATGTGTCCGATGTACATGCTTCAATGCCTTTATCACGTCCATTAAGAGCTGCGCATATCATTACGAAAAATCTCCATTGTTCTGATAAACTTTCAGGTGTCGAAAAGATTGTTGGCGTAAGAAACAACGAATCAGTCCCCGAATGCAGCAGTAGGCGTTTTAATAACTGACACTGAAAAGCTCATTTTTAAGTTACCATAATCATCTTTGACCATTCGCTGTTGAATTTAATTAATTTTGTCACTTATTTTTTGAGATTACTTGATTTTCATTCTGACTTTATCTTTTGTGAAATATCTCATGTTATGTAGTTATCCCCATTGTTTTTAATCCGAGAAAGTCCTTTTAATAGAATTGGATGCAATAAGTCAGTTACAACGTAGGACCAGGCATATATATGCATCGGTACAAGTTGCCACACCTCATTAGCACAGCAAGACGAACACTGGTGTAATATATAAAGAAAAGATTTTATGTAAGGATATAGTACAGAAAGATATGAAATAATTTTAATCTCATAGTTTAAGGGAAGGAAGAAAGTGTATACACCTACGCCACTGTGATCATTTCTGAGCCATGTCACCCACAGTCTCCAAACATTGGTTAAGATAGTCGCGCGGACCCTAATCAAGTAGTCTTCATCTATCAACATGGCTAAGATTAGAAGTTAGTGACTTCAAGCACTGATGCCACGTTTTGGCTTGGACTCCCCTGGTTTTCTTCCAACGATCCCCGACAGTTGTCAGCATTGAACGCTGTGGTAATGTGTTCAGGTATACTTAACATTTGGTTCATCCATCTCAGTCGACGAAGATTCACAACTTCAACAACCGATTTAACATCATTCCCTAATACCCTGTGTCTAACCTCGCTATTACTTACCCGATGATCCCAGCAAATGCGAGCAATATTTATAAATCATATGTGGTCAAATACTAGTAGCTTACGAGTATCTTCTACTCTTAATGGCCACGTTTCGCAGCCGTTGATACTTTGACGTGGTGGTCGGGCTTGCCTATCGTGATAAACCAAGGTCGGTTGTAGAACAGTGAGACTAAAAGCAGCAAACCCAAGGTCCGAGGGTGAAGTCGTACTGCTGACTGTACAGAGGTGTGACGGCAGTAAGGTGCTTCCCTCAGATAACCAGCATGGCAGCGATGCTGCCTTCCCACAAGGAGGGGTGGGGTTAGAAAAGGTCGACCCTAATAAATGCACACATCTCCTTGTCCGAAGGATATCCATCTCCGGCGTTAAGGTTTCAACAACTGCGTGTGCGACCGACCTCAAGTAGCTGTCCTTTGGGTACTGTGGTCACGCTTTCAGATTCACTAAGATCACTCCTAACCTAATTTACTTTTCAGGTACCTCCAGAAGAACCCTTCCACTGTGTGAGCAACCGGGAGGTGATAACTGCCCTCATATCTCTATCAGCACTCAAGACCACTGTATTCATAATCAACCTTTTTCCTCAGTTCCCGTTATTCCTTTTACATCGACCTTCAACACTAAACTTCCTCTTTTGGCTTCCTCCTCAAGTGTCACCATGGCCAGCGATTCTAGTGCGCAAAACCCTGTCCCAGGTCTACTGAAACCTCGCTACACATTAGAGCCCTAAACGTACGCACCCTTAGTGAAATCGGCAGTAGACCTCGTTGGCTGAAACTCAAGTATCTCGTACCATTGATGTATGCTGTACCTCCGAAACACGCATACAGGATCCTAATGTGGTCATTCACTTGACCTCACCTCGCCAAAACGGACAGCCGACGAGATACACCCTCTGTTTATCTGGCGACCCGATGGCCAGTTCTCGTGGACTGACAGGTGTAGGCATAGCATTGAGTACGAGGACGGAACAAGCACTGTTAGAGTGGATCCCTGTAACAGTCGTTTATGTGCTGTTCGGCTAATAATTGGATGCACAACATACCTGGATTTTACTGAGCTCATTATTTTTAAAAATAAATTTGGCATTTGGTTTATTATAACAGTTACCTTTAGGTGAAACGTGAGCATGAAATCTAACAAAGCACATATAGCAAATAGTGTAGCATTGTCTATAAAACCTTTCAATCCTAACTGGATAAGTGTCTGTTTTAGTGATGAGGGAAACAATGTCGGTTTGTTATTTACTATCGGTTACGTTTCGTATTATTTATTATTACATATCGTTTTACAAAGAAAAAACTACAAGCCACCGTTGAAATCTATCAAACCGTAAAGATAAACAGTGAATCAACCGATTAGTAATATCATTAAATATTTTTTAATACGTCATAACAAATGTATAAGTTTGGTTTAGTTACACGAAATATATATATATGAAAGCCAAGAATGTTAATAAATAAACAAAGCACCACAGACGATCTTCATACAAATCAAATCGGGGGCAGTTAGTAAAATTAATCTATAGATATTGACAACAGCGACGAGATTATTAGGTACCAAAAATTCAAAGACTAGTAATTGCGATAACAATCCATATTATTCTTTCCATGTGAGTGACATTGCAGTTTGTAAGAAGGAGTATATATCTACTACCTCGTTAATCTGAAATGCAAATCATCACGGTATGTATAGAAATGCAAGGTACAATAAATGAGTACTAAAAATGGTTTACTATACATATTTATAAATATTTCAGTAACTTTGGCATATAATAGAATATATGCACAATAAGAATAAAATGTGATTGATAATACTTATTACTACAACAGTGAAGGTGACAGACAAGCAAACTTTTAAAATACAAACTAAGATGTAAACATGAGTTTTCATCGAGTTGGACACATGCTGGTTGCATTCTAGTGAAATTTCGATAATAACTAATCAGTTTTTTATCACACGAAACTGGTCAGAACACCTACCATTCAGGTCCTCTTTGTATTTTACATAGGGTAAGGGGTATTGAGATATTGCTTAAGATCTGGAGTTTTAAATAAACTGTGGAAGCGCAAGGGAGTATTAAGTTTACCCTTTAGCTAGTGCCCTCAAGTAGATGAACAAATCGCTAAACGAAAATACTGTGGTCATCCGGCATCCATATTTCATATAATAAACCAGTCGATCAAAATCTACATAAAGCCTAGCATAGATGTGCGTCAACCCTAGTAGTCATACCACATCAGCACGATGAAAGGATATTACCGAGACATAGCAAGTATCAGCAGTAAAAAAACACGGAACAATGAGAATGTGTTTCCGGGAAAATTACGTATGAAATAGTACTGTAACTCAAGATCCGCAGAAAGATAAGTGAATGCATGTGTGCCACTGTAACCGGTTCTAAGTCATGCTATCCAATGTCTCCGACTACTGACTCGGTAGTTTTTGACCTACCACCACGACATAGTCCGGTAGTCTGTGATTTCGTGGATTAATGCTTAGTCTTGGTTTGGGCGCCTCTACCTCACTTTAAACCTACTACCAGTCCAGCCATTATTCTACGTTATGGTTGTCGGTAGTTGGTCATACTTATGTCCCAGGTATCTTAGTTGCTGAGGATTGGCAACATCAATTGATTTAGCATCTTTGCCTAATATCTCACAACTAACCTCAGCATTGCTCACTCGTTTGTTGTATAACATGCGAGAATGATATTAAGGCACCTTTAACCGAACATTTGCAGCCTGCTCCATACTTTGGTACTTGGCAAGAACAAGCGGTTGATTGAGTATGCAACAGACGATTAGTTGTCTGCTTGGTGGGTTGTGACGCTAACATAACGAGTTATTTTTGAGCGTGGTGACGGAGTAGGTATAAAACGACGAAAAGCCAACGCGATTCACCTGTCTTTCTGAGTTGTTAATCGGAAAGAGAAAAGTACTATCATCAGCAATCTTTATAGGAAGCTCTCATTCAAAGTGTCTGTTACAAGATCACGAGTGGTCGTTGTTAAGTCTCCTGGTATACGAAGGGTGGGCCGTATTAGATTTTTCTATTTGTCAGACGGGATCACGTGAATGACCACACTTCAATTCTGTACGCGAGCTCAGGAGAAACAACGTGTGCCGATCGCTCGAGATTCTAAAGTCTTAGCTCAACAGGGTTGTCTGATATGACACAAGGACTAGACATCGAAAACTCGCGTAGTTTGGAGCGACATTTCGAGATACCGTGAATAACATTTCGCGAAATTCAATGGATAATAGAAAAACCTGGGTTGGTAATGGTTTTGACGACTTGGGAGCCTAATTGAAACGTCTAAAACAGTATTGCAAGTCGGTCAAAGCCTTTTGTGACTAGTTTACGACGTGCTAGCGACAAGCTTTTAATTCTCCGCATGGTCATGATTTACAAGCTTTTCTCTTCTGTTGTGAGGAGCCAGGATCACTGGAGACACTCGTTATCCGTTACTACCATCTTATCCCAATACGGTTAGCAGTATGACTTAGCAACCAGATTCTAGATTTTTGTTACTTCAACGATTCTTGATTGAATTATTTATTTGCTTGTAAACTTACTGATTTTGATGTTGGTTTGCCTTGTCCATGTCCAGCCTTTGGCTCAATTCGAATCAGAATAGGGTTTGTTTGGCGACAGTTGCGACATAATTTTTCTTGTAAAGTAGCAATAAACTTGAATGAATGTAACGGAACAACACGATCATCATGATCTGCAGTTAAAATCAATAAAGCTGGATATTGAACATCTGGATTAGATGGAATCTTGACGTTATGGAGTGGGGAAATGCTATAAGAAGCAAAACATATTTACACATGATTTCTGTTACAAATTGTTACAACAATATACTCAGTGAATAAAAGTACAAGTATATTAGTGATTAACAAACGTTAATGGTATTAATATGGTGTTACAGATTATTCGGATTTCCCAGCCATAATATTATTGATATTAATAAGAGTGTGTAGATAAGTACAACTTAGAATCATATAAGATGCTAGAATTTTCTTGACCTATAATTCGTTTTCGTCAGCTAGATATTAAAACTGATTACTATCTTTTTACACAAGAACCTACCGTGAAATCAAAGAATAATCTAGATTTAAATTATTTCGAAAACACCTTAAACAACGGGACTACAAAACCTATTAATATCAACTGAAGAATATCATTAGTTTATTCATATATTGGATCAGTTTTTAGTTTCTGTGAGACATTTTGAAAAAGTGTACAGAAAAAGAACTAGTAAATTTGGCAAGCAATATTGAATCAGGCTTATACAAACTCCCTTACAATACTGGGGTGTATATTTATCATAATCTTCAAAGTATTTGAAAAAAATAAGCTAGGAGGAATAATAAGCTATACATTCTATTCGTTTGGACGATTTTTCGTTTTTATATATATTCTCGAATTTTATCAGAGCCATGGGTTATTTTATAATAAATTTTCAGCTCAAATAGTGAGCGCTTTAAGTCAATACATTTCCGTGTCGACCGATTTAGTTGTATGAGGTTTATAAAAGGGTAATCACGAAATTTATTCACAAAAAGTCATCAACTAATTGATGCACATGAAATAGAGATGTGTGAGTTGATCACAGGAGTTACGGTTAAGTAAGGGTTAAATGATAAACATGAAAATGTCCCAAAAATAGGAAATGAATAAATGATTTAGAAATGGATTACCGCATCAAGTTTGAAAAATCCTTTTTATTATCAGGATCTCCATAGTCACTTTTCCAGGCGTGTCCAATCGTAAATTTGTGGAATCTAATAAGGTCGCACACTGGGACTTGAGCAATAGCAGCTTTAAATAAATCAGGTCGTTGATTGCAACAGGCACAAACTAGAAGTCCACCATTACTACCTCCTTGAATGTACAGTCTAAAAGTTTAAAGATGAGTTGGTCGTTTTTTTAAAAAAGAAAATTGGTGGCTATAAAAACAAACTAAACAACTAAAACTGTGGTTTGGACAGTATTGTAAGTACCAAAACATGAATCTCATAAAACCAAGATAAATCGATATTGTGTACAGAATATGGGAAACATGTTCGTTTTAAAATAAATTACAGCTACAAATTTAACTAAGTTACCAAACAAACGGGAAGTGTTTCAAAAGTTTACTGGCGAATGTTTGCATACTATTAATATTTATTTGTAGCGTACCCAATACTCGTAAAGAATTCCCACGATAGAACAGATAAAAGCGAACTCAACTCCTAACTTTATTGTATCCGCAAAGATCTATAATCATGTGTTATTTATCCAAATTACTAAGGAACAAAAAGCAAGATTTAAAGCTGATTATAAGAAGCGACTGATGAGTGAGAAAACAATATAGTCATAAAAGTCGAACTCTGTCCTTTGATGCGTTCACTGATCTCTCGAATAACACATGTGAATCATTTTACATAACAGTCAGTGACTTGATTTCTCATAAGTCTAAGAACAGATGTCGCATCTAACTTCCTTCCAAGAACTTGATGTACCCAAATGCAAATTTACGTTTATGAACAACCACCAACCTATTATTAAAACACCTAATATAACGTTGATGTTCAATTCGCTATAATTCGTTATGATTAATAAGCGAAAATGAAAAAAAAACCAAAAACAGTGAACAAAAAGAAAACTCGCTTTTGGTTGTTAGTATATCCATGATTAAGAAGGTATTCGGCTGCTGCTTGGAAATCATCGAAAGAGTTTTGTTTGTTTTGCAGCCGACCGGCGTCGTGCCAAGATTTTCCATATTCTCTATCAATTATCAAATAAAATTATATGCGTATGAGGAACAGGAATACAAAAAATTTGATTCTAGTTAACTTAGCCACAACACAACCGCGTGAACCAATGAGAGTTTATTCACATGGCCCAGAGCAGATTAATCGTTTCAGACTCATAACTACATCGATCAGCCAGTGATTTAATAAAAGGCACTTGTAATTAAATACCTACAATGCTCGCAAGCCAACCATTTTCATCAGATACGCTTCGAATCTTTAGAATAGAGAGGATTGATATGTGCTAAATATTTTAAACAAAATATTTAGATATCTTACATACGCCATAAGCAGATTAAAAACGAACGATCTTGGTGTATCTTAATCAGTTTCATTGATCACAAACTCCATGCCTAGATGGATACAATTGAGACTAATGACACCGACCACCTAACACTGTGAGCTTGAGTAAAAACTTTACACAAAATTGATAAAGCAGACTAATCAGGAATCGCCGAGTGATCAGTGTAATCAAATAGCCAAACGATGGCTTTATTTTGCAAAGGATGAGACATTAACTACATGTGATTCGATTTAGCCCAAATAAACTTCACTCTTCATCTTTTCACCCAGGTAGTCGGTCTTGTGTGTAAGAGTGGGCATTAGCTTCAATTATTAGACGCCGCGCGTCACAACAATTACGAACATAATGGAAAAAAATTGTCCAAGTTAAACTAACCCTCCACCACGAATGTTGGCTACTGCAATTATACCACCAAAATGCATCAAGAAAAACAATCGTCCAACCGAAAACGATGGAGTAACAGATATGTTAAATCCACCATAGCCGTAAAGTTGACACGGCGCCGAGTTGTTTTGTTGGAAATTCTAAAAAGTAAAAAATGAGGGAAAATAGAGTGAATCGGAACAGTGACGACTTTTGACGACGAAATGAATACCATTCAAACTGATTAAGCTAAAACTCACTATAATTTAATAAGCCTTCCCAGAAGGAGTAGCTAATTTGGCAAGGTGAAATGTGAAGCGAGACACCAGTGTAGATATAAATGCAAACAGTGATTAGAACACAAGGTCGAGGGTTTTCATATCTTTATTTATTTATTTAAACATATAAACATTCGCACAAGGAGGTACCAAATATATATGCTTCATACTTTGTCATTCGATTTGTGTGAGGGCTGGGATACTTCCCGGGTGCCTAAACCGAAGCAGGTGGTTCTCTTAGGGGGTCAACACCCGGAGTCTTCGATCCAAAGGTTTGATCCACAAGGGAGGAAAGTCAGGAGATGTAGTCTCGTGGTAGTCGGTGAACAACGATTGGTTCATATGTCATTTGTTCCTTCGAGATCCTGGAGCCCATGTGCACCATTCATTTGGAATCATAATTTTTCAACTCCCCTAGGTGGATCCGCCATATCCACTAGACCGGTTAAAGTGCCGAACATTCGCTTTTCATCCCCTCAATTTCGTAAACAACACCCCTCAGCGAGAAGGCAGTGAGTAAGACTTCCCTAGCAGAGGCTGTATATGTGTGGCAATATGAGAGCATTTCGAGAGGGAGAGCGGACTCTCCCAGGGCACACCTGGTTTTGTGAGAATAATAATTAGGAAGTGGTCTTGGTAATTAGATTACTATTAAAGTGGATTTCGGTGGATTTTGATACATTTAAATCTAAATTTCATCATTTGATCGTGTAGAAGACAATATGGTTTAGAAATTTGCACCGTAATGTTGTTTATACAAGGTAGCTAATATTTCCATTTGATTGAGCAATCGAGTCAAACGCTTGAGGCACTTATCCTTCGAACGTGCAGTTGTTGACACAAATACTCCCGTTTTGTAATTTTTTAATTAACTAATTACGTATGATAACCGTGTGTTCACATGCTTTTATTAAATCTTTAAGACCTATTGCGAATCTAATTACTGAGGACAAATCACAGTGGATGGTGGACTTTTTTTCTGTTCTTTGAAGAAAAGATAGATTATTACTATAGAATTCACATATCAAATATATAATGAAATGAAACGAAGTTTCATGGGACCAAGACCGGTTGTAAACATTTGTGGATTGATGTGAATGAAAGCTAATCGGTGTTTAAAAACGTTTTTATAAATATTTTTTGAATACTCATAAGTCAGGTGAATTTTGAGCGGAGATTCTTTGCAATACAGCATATTTTGTGCTGAAATTTTTTTAACGGCAATGATACGTAGGACTAAATTATATGGTTATTATTATCATCGCGGTTTGAAAAGAGATCGTAAAAGAATTAATTAAGTTCCACTTTAAGATGTAACATTTTGAAGTGATTTTCAGTTCATTTCCCTAGTTTTCATTAGCAAGAGATTCAGAGTCAATGAAAAGTCGTACTTTATAGGAATACTTCAGATCGCAGTAATCATGAAATCAGTTAAGCGTTTTACCCTTAGCAGTAGTACATAGCACAACTTAAGCAAAGTTGATTAGGTTGATGGTAGCTGCCTTGTCCGGTTTATCACAAAACGTTTTGAGTTTAATAGAAGGTATAGACAGACATTAATCCAGTATTATTACAAATATGAACAATGAGCACGGATTTTCAGAGATGACTAGTATTCTAGTTAAAAGGTATTGAAAGACGGATGTGTGACGATATCGATAGGACAAGTTATATAAAGGTAGTGAATTTATATATACTAAGACGTTTAATATTTTTACTTACTTTAGGTAGAACAAGAAACATGGGAACTACAGTTTTATCTTTACTTTCATAGAATACTTGTTTCACTTCAAATTGATCTAAGTCTACATCCCGAATCTTTGACTCTCTGATAACCTGTCATCAAACAGTAACATCAACAAGGATAATAACAGGTAAACTTGCACATGTAAGTAACAAAAATAGAAAGACATATAATATGTAAGATAGCTAAAAAAAAGTTTTTGATGTATGAACATGGTGATTAAGTAAGAGGATGAAGTAAAGTTCGTGATCACATTAATTAACTTGGAGCCATTTACTTGACCAAGAAATACGAACAATGGAACGTGAACTGACACTAAGAATTTGATTATATTTTTTATGTGAATACCCATAAAAGCTCACTACTAAATGAACCAAGCAATGGTATGAAAACGATAGGTTGATGGTGTGTATGACCAGTGATCTATGTTTTGTGGACAAGCCTACCCACTCCGCAGTGAAAAAGGTTGCTAGCATTAAGTATAGTAACTACCAGATTACAATACTCCGATCACAGATTAGCTGAAAGATGATACATTTGAGCAGGTGCTTAATTCCTACTTACGATGGTAGCGGTAGACAAAGTAACTTTAATTCACCAGTCAACAAGTGTTGAAAACCGCAGGATACGCATGATGCCATTTCTGATTTGTAGTACACAAAAACAAGTAATGCTACAAACAATTCACCTGCCAAACTACTTACCTCTAACTTTGGATGAGAGTGGGAAAAATTGTAGGAGTAAATTATTCCAGGAGTGAGAAACGATGTAAAATGGATGAAAGCCTATATTGAGAAAAATTAAGTTTTATAAAAGATAAATCACAACCTACTTCATCATCACGTTTGCGTCCAGTTACATTAGCGACGCATCCAAGTGAAATATCAATATCCGATATCTTCTCCCCAGTGAGTAGTTTGTGTACGGATAAGCAGCTCTAAATGGACACAAGTTAGAAAATGTTACGTCTCCCAATATAATAAAATTTTTGGATGTATATAACATGTATAAAATATTTTCTGTATTTGTGTCCAGAATCCTGTAGTTGATAAAAGTGACAAAATGCCGTTTTCGTGGACAACATATCGTAAATGCTAGTGCATGAGATAATGAAAGTTAATAGCAATAGTCATCAGGAGCTTATCAACGAACCATGGAATATCCAACAAAAGGTAATGAACTAAGTTGCCTATGTAACTGCATAACGTAAATTGGGAGAAAGGACACTAGTTGGGTCAGTTGAACTTGATAAACTCATGCAAAAGTCAATTCCCATCCTTAATATGTCGAAGATTTCTTTTAATTACTGCACTAATAACTTGTGACTTCTATCAAGTTTCTGTTCACGAGGCATTATTCACTTCGAATAACTGGTTAATAGATATACAAACTCGAGAATTATTTTTTATTAGGCTATTTAGGTTAATGAATATTATTTAAGGAAATAATACAGAACTGACCTTAACATTCTTTAGATGACAAATGATCAATTTATCCTCGTTCACACAAACTGCACTTTCTAAGAGTGATTCCACATTGTGATCGATAAGATCTTCCCAATGTTGCTAGAATATATGGAAAATAGAATTAGGACATTTATTGTAAAAAAAACAATCACTGAATAAATTTTCACCATATATATATCAAGTACATGCCATTACACTAAGCTTGTTTTTGCACACTTTGTAGAAGGCCTAATTAAATCAAGTGACTCAAACAAAAAAATCACAAAAGTTTAGAATATGATCATGGGGTTAATCATATTTGTCATTCTCACTTGAAAATCAAATGAAATTGCATGTATGATCACGCACATGGCAAGTGTTTATTTGCATTTGTTCACAACATAATATATATTTTATACACTTAATAATTCGTGGAAAAATAAAATCATTTAGCACCATAACTACTTACTGAGATTTCATACTAGTTTGTTTATTCTAAAGCCAGGATAGAACGCTGAAAAGTCTAAAGAGAATCAACTACATAGTTTTTGCAAACTATATGGTCGTTCAGTGAGAACCATCAGCTCCCAATAAATCAATCTTATGATATTATAAGCAAAGATGGATGGTGGCTAGCAGTGGAATCCAGGACGCGCGTTTTTTCCTATTTGGGACTCGTCAGGTAGATGTACCTGAATCCCAGAGTTGATGGTTACTCCGGGACTCGAACCCAGTACTGTTCGCTTCAAACGCCACCGCGTTATCCACTTATGACGAAACGCGTGTCCTGGATTCCACTGCTAGCCACCATCTATGGGAAGATTCAAGCAAACAATACCAAGTGAATTCAATCCCATGGTAGTTAATTGACAATCGGTTGAAAAGATTGAATATAATATCGCAAAATCGTGATATGATTTAGCAATTATTATAATCTGTCCATAAGTATATATATATATATATATATATATATATATATATATATATTTCTGGTACCCTCAGGAAAAAAAGGTGCAGTCTTCAGAATTGCTATGAAATATGACCAATAAATGAGGATAATAATCGCAGTCACATACAGACAAACTTACACGATCACAATTAGAAAGATTGATTTTGATTATCTTGTACATCGGAGCATCTAAGTTGGTGCGAAATACAAATGAATCACCTTCATTTGTCACATATTCATAGACAGCTTCAAAGCGATCGACGATTGGAATCAACTCAATTTTTTCTAAAAAGAATTATCATTAACACTGGTAACGGTTTCATTGATGTTGCTACTCAAAATGAACTACGGAGAATGTTTCAATATTTGATGGCGAGGTTTATAATACATGACCCTAGCGCAAAATGTGGAAAATGGAGGCTAACTGAAAATCAAACTATGCAAATATACAACTGCATATCATTATTCCTAAAGAAACATTCAATAATCTCATTGATTTACTCATAATAACGGTGTACAAATATATAAACCTTAAGTATTATTGTTATTATTCGTTGAAAATACATGGCAATGTTGCAGTGACTACAGTCTTTAATAATTTAACATAGTATTTGCTTTTCGTGTATTCAAACAGAAAACTGAAGACTAGGACCACTGAAATTATATCCATTAGGACATAATCTATGTTAGAACCAGAGATTAAATTCTATCTAATTTGTGGGAAGAGTTACAGTCGAATTAAGGTACACTGTCCAGAAAACCACTGATTATGTCAGCTGATTTACTGATCGTTATACTGCCCGCAGCCCTTCACACCACTTCGTCTAGCTTCCACATCCCTGAAGCTTGGTTAATTACAAACTTTTTGTATTGACTTTAAAATAAACCAGCACCAAGTCGTGTTCGCTGAGAGATCACAGATACTATGAATATGATATACATTGATGGTAATACAAGAATCGTAAGACAAAAACTACTTAATCACTGGGTCTAGTATACATCAAAGATCAATGCTATGTTAATGCACAAAGACAAACTGGTTACGTAACAACTAACTTTTGATAATTAGATCGAATTTTTCAAGATCGCAGTAGAAAAGCTGGTTATTGGGTTCACATCCATCATACAAAGTTACCAGTAAGTATCTCCCGCAATCAGACACTTCTCCTTGACTGATATTTCAAAATACATATAACACGAAAACATATGCCAGTGTAAGAGATCATATCAATGAAACAAAGACGTATAATCTTATTGATTTCGATTTACGTGATATAATATTAAGAGTACCAGACACAATCTTGTGGAAATGAAACATTGGAAAAACAATCAACAAAAATTGAAAACTGTTTAGATAAATAAATAAAGGTTAGTAATACACCAACTACGTGGAAAAATATAAACCATCTTTATTCATTGACTACCATTATCTTGAGCACTAGAAAAAGGAATTATGAGTCTTTATGTGGCCTAGATCAACGGTCAGTGAATGTACAGACTAGCGTAGTTCAACGTTTTTTGATATTCAACTCTTGTTTTAAACCTAATTTAGTTCAGCATCGTACGTTACGGTAAATATGTTTACTGTCTGAAAGTATATAAAGGTGAATACAAAATCAGGCTGAAGTAGCTTTAGCTAGCGCAAAATCCTAAGGTATACGATTATTACAAATTTATATATATATATATATATATATATATATATATATATATATATATATATCATGTTTCGGTTTGGGCACCCGGGCAGTATCCCAGCCCTCACACATATCGAATGAGATTTGTGTGGCGCATATATATCTGGTACCTCCTTGTACCAATATCTGTGTCAAAATAAATAAATAAAATTATATATATAGCAGATAAAATTTGATGTGTGGACGAGAATGATAGTGATTGTCTGCTTAGTCGGACATGTAAATAGTCTAACAGGTGTCAGATGAGTTATATATTCCCCTATCCTTATAATTATTATCATTGATTGTTCATTGTTGTTGGATTATGTCGGGTTTTGGTGTGGAAATATATTTACATTCTGGTCAGACTAATCATGTGTTCTTGATCTGAGTTATGCTGAAGTCCTGTAGAATAGACACTGGAAAGGTATCTAGTGTAGATATTCGTCTAAGGCAAATTTACGTCCCATAAGTGTAAACGTGGAAATCTAACCGTTATAACAAAATTATTCAAAGACAAGAGCAAAAGCATTAGTAATACAGAAGTTATTGTTTGGATTAAAATAAACACCATGCCTATATACCGATAACGAGCAATTAGTAGCTTAATGGACTTAGCTAAAACATTGTCGGAATTTTCTTACGTCTTTAGAAGGATAGCATCAGACGTTGGAAATGTGTCACTCATATCAATCGATCCACATTTACGACTAAACGTAAAATGACTCCAGATTCACCCTAAATGCCGTTCGTTAGATGATCCAACTAAGAACTCTTACAACCGAACACCTGCAACCTAATATTTGACATTCACCATCATTTTAAGGGGTAGGATGAAATTTTTAGATACATGTTGGTAAGCAATAGATTCAAGATTTGTATGTCATACATGCATACCAAGTGAGATTAATTGCAACAGGAAAAAAACAATCTCGCCACTGCTAAAACAAAGCTTGAAAACATCAAGCTAACCAGCCTTGGGAAGTTTTCAAACAAGACAATGTGAGACAGAACATACTATAGAAGTGGGCTAAGTTAATAGGCGAATGATTAAAAAAAATTATCTTTCGAATTAAGACTTTTGTTTATACGCACATATTCCAAGTAGGGTGATCCGGTCGTTCCAGGAACAAGATATCATCTGACTGTGGTGTACCCAGACGATGGTACATGAGCTTCTGATCAGTATTAGTAGTTGTTTCAGTACCATCCGCTTTACCTTCGTGCTGAGGGTACATACAGTAAAAAACACCTTTCTCATCCTTCGTCCACGAAATTGAACTGAACTTGACATGTTTCAAAACATCTGGCAGATCTTTGCCCGATTCGCAGGTTTTAAACTAAGAAAACACATTAATGAAATGTAAACTTACTTTAAGTTCAGACCAATCAGAACCACCAAAACTAAGACCATAACAACAATAAGTTCCTTCCACCGAAAAACTGTAGTTTCTCAAAGATGTAAGGCCTTCTGGATCAATTTCGTTAGGATCTAAAAACGTTTTTGTGGGTCCTGACAACGTTTTCATTTGATAAAGAACACTGACAAATCCCTCTTCAAATAAAAAAGTACCTTTGATTTTGTAAACCACTATTATGCCATATGTAGTAAAAGGAGCCGTATTTCAATGGACAAGAGTATTTTTCGTAGTCCCAGATAGCAGTTAATCTAAAAATATAACTTAAAGTAATACACTTACTTATCTCTGATTTTCGAAGTGTATGGACATTTACGCAAGAACTGCTCCGTTATCAGATTTTGTGCCTTTACAAAAGCTTTTGTCTGGGCAGAATCCGGGTCTTCTAGCCATCTGTAAGGATCATGAATCTAGCCAGGAAGGAAAAGGTTACTTTGTAAACAAATTAGGTAGGTCCAGCCAAATTGTAAGTAGAGAATGGTCTACTTCTCAATGGTAATTTCCACGATACAAAGTGAACATATAACATACAAAATCACAATTAAGTATATAATTTGACGTCAAGACATGAATTGTTAATAGACTAGTCCTCCACTTTAAGTAGAGTGCTAAAGATTACTATTATTGTACTTCCTTATTGTGTATTTAATTCACAAAACGAGCCTTGCGAATTTCTGGGCATGCACGAACTTAAGAATGAAGATTATTACTAACTGTATTTGGAAAAATTCAATTTTCCGACACTAAGTTATCGAATTCGAAGAAACCTGGACATGGATTTCGGATAAACTGTTCACATGAGAAATAATTGCTATAATATCAACAAATTAATATAGGTTGAGTTTTTCCTTATTCCTTAAACAACGGAAAATGGTTGCTTATCACTTTACAAAACTATTTGCTCTAATACTAGAAATATTTAAAATTGAATAGGTCTTGCATATTGCGAACAGCTTATTAAGTTACATTAACTAATCATAATTACTGAATTTCAAACCAGATATCTCACGCTACTGGACTGCATTAGGCACGAAATGTAAAGTTGAAATAAGCTAGTTAAGTACTCCAGAGTAATGTTGTGTACTAGTTTCTGGTTATAAAACGATCACGAGAATCTTTACTAAGGGTTTAGACACTCAGTCGAACGCAGCCTAGAACCTAGCATATGTATACATCGGTTTAAGTTGCCATAACCCGTTAGCGTGCAGAGATGAAATTGCCAGGGTGAATCCCATAGTTGTTGAGGTAATAGCAGTATTAGTGGTAATAGAAAAGACTACACATACAAGAGACCATCCGATAAAATATAACTTAGTGAAATAATGGGGAAAATTTATGAGGAATCTAGAGGGAATGTACCTGCGCCATCTCTAACAATCGGTTACCATAATCACGTGGACCCCAACCAAATAATCTACACGCACCTACACGACTCAGTTCAACAGTCAGTGTCTTTATGTGTTAATACCATGTCTTGGTTTGGCCGTCCCTACATTTCTCCTAACCTGCTCCTGCACCAGCCATTATCGCACGTCGAGGTGGTTGGTGGATGGGTTTGCGTAGTACATATCCTAACCATCTCAGTCGACGGAGATTCAAAAACTTATTGATTTAATGTGGGCAGAATTCGATTACACATAAAACGCCTTTTGTTTATATAAGTCTTATACACATATTAAAAGCATTGTTTTGGAATGGCACAACCTTAATGGGTAGTTAAAAAAATATGAGGAAAACAATCCTCGTACCTGGACATCAAATTTTTCCTCTATAGTAGATTCATCCTTATATATCTCAGGATAGTTGATACTGGTATGCTCCATTGAAACTACAAAGAAATAATTATGGGTTTTTATATTTTTGAAAAGGTAGTGCTGTTTTTACCCAATATTTGTATTTATACAAAAGTTTGGGAATACAATTTTTTAGTTGACTCACTATGGTAGCAAACCTATCATCGACTGATACGTTTTTACCACACGGAGCGAAGGAACACCTAAAATTACCCATAAATCACACGTTTAGGCAATCCTTACAAACTCTTAATTAAACTGAGCGAGTGGCTGTTTTGAATGACTAAATAGATTATCTAGGCGATGTTAACTTTAGCACATGAATTAGTCGAGCGTAAACAAAAGTATTTACAGATTAACACGTCACGTACACACAAATGTTTGATCGTGATACATATCTTTTATACAACGATGCTAATGTAGCAACAAGAATTCGTAAAAACATTGAATTTTCACTCATTTAGCGTAGTATTCATGAGAAACGACTTGTGTATCTAACAGCTTACAGTATGATAGAATTGTGGAGAACTAGAGTGAGGATACTGAGTAGTTCTATAGGATTTCTAATTCAGAATAAACAGTTGATTAGAGATGAGAGAGAAGCTACTTAATAAATAATGGGGTTGAACCAGCATGTTTCTTTTTGATAGGTGATGTGCTAAATACTCTATAACTACACAGCTTAAATACAAGAATATGTTTATTTTGTTTAAGTAAACGGAATACACCCATTAAGACATTAAATATGATTGGTTCAGCGAAAAGATCTCTTTTTAGCGAATTCATTTTCAAAGCTATACAATCGCAAACACATACTTTTTTCAGGATGATAATAATCACAATAATTGTTTCAAACTAGTAGGAAGCACTCGAACTTATGGCGTGTACTACATTCAGGCCCAGTAAATACTCATGATTGCTAGGTCAGAAATACCAAAGTCTAGGACAAACGAAGTGTGGTACAGTGCTTAGGTTGGCCTGACTCCTTGACACAGCACTGTATATTTCGACTAATATGAAGTTTCTCGACTTGGAACTAAAATTGTGCATCTTTGCATGTTATTTGTGCAGAACGAGTTGACGACCCTTCCAACTATGATTCTTTATACTTAATTGTATACTAGCATAACACACGAGCATAGGTGTGGTTTTGAGTAACTTTGTAATTAAGTATAAGATTAGTTCATTTTATTAGCATGTTGACTTAATCGGTTTCTCGAAGGAAATAAACTCGTTTAGTAGTCTTCAATTCTGGTTAAGTTGCCTATTAAGTGACGCACCATCACGATAAACTATTCTCGAAGCAAGTAAGAATAAACTTGGACGGATCTGCAAGAAATCCATGGGACAGAACTATTAATATATGAATAATACCTCATATACAGTGTGGGTTCTGAGAAAAAATATGACTGGATTATTATTAGTTTTAAGAAAGCCATTGTGACTTGAACAGATTTTCAAAGTCGCATTACTAGAATAAGAAATAAACCGTAATTACACAAATACTTATAAATACGTTAAGAATACTTTAAACAAGAAACAAATTTTCGAGTATTATACTAAATGCTTACTAACCAGAAAACAGTACGAATTATTGATGAGATGTGAGCATGAACTACCTATATTACTTGACAGCCTTTATTGTAATTTAGACATGGTCTTCAATAATGACTTAATTCATGACACGCTATTTAAGTTTAACATGATGCTATCTATACTCACATACCTTACAAGACCTACCACAAAATATCTACTAATGTGGAGAGACATACAGAACAAAGCATTAATGTGACATTACCGGACGAAATCACAACACGACGTTGCGTCAATAGACAAACACGCAGCAGTGATTTGCCGACTCTTGAAAATACCGGGGAAGACATTAAACCGACAAAACAAGCCAACGACTATGATGCAAGACAACAAATATTAGCAACAAACCATAACTATTTTACCAGAACGTATAAACCATTCAATCGATTTTCATCAGTCGATGGTGACATGGATATTCAAGAAGTTCCATAATCACAAAATAAAGTTTCAAATAGTAGTGAACGGAATAGAAGAAGCCTTCGCATAACGAACTTCCGTGTCTAGTAGCAGAGAATCACCAATACCTCTAAGCAGGAACCTCGGTTTATCAACGATAGTAGAAAAAAAAGAGAAATTGGTAATTCATAGTAACAGATTACCCTGTAGCGGTAGATAAATCCCCAAAATAAATAGCTCTGTGAGTTTTCGACATTGGATGCTGACCATATGTTTTGGTGGACTCATCTAGCTGAAGGCGCTCGGTCATGCATCCGCACCAGATCACGTGTGGGGACTGCTACTGCAATCGTTAGCCAGATTAAATCAGATAATTCCGATATATTGGCAATAATCAAATACAGCTTCCGATCTCCTCGATTCTGTCTTTTGATTTCTCTTGGTGGGTACGAGTTATATTAGAAGGTGTTACTGGTAAAAGCGTTGTCAAACACTGAATATCCGTGTCATCTTCAACCCTTAGTCCTTAAGAATATATCAAGTTGCCTCTTGAAGGACTCCTGGAAAGTCACCTGGACTAGCTCAGCCGGCAGCGAATTCCAGCATCTGACAGCTCTGAAGGAGTAGAAGTTATGTCAACAGTCCGTTCTTCTGTGTTGTGTCTCTAGTTTCTGGGTGTTACCCTTGAGGTTTGTGTTGGAGCTAAGTGTTAAGAATGCTGTAAGTCACCACAATTTCACCTCTAAGACACCTATACTCTGATTGGTAAAGGTTCAGCAATTTGAGGCGCTCTTCATAGGGATTAAATTTTAGTCCTCAAATTGATTTCGTGGTTCACAATTGGATACGTTCCAATGTGTTCTTATCCTTTTGGATTGAGGGCAGAAACAATATACTGCCACGCTTTAAATGGGGTCGAAAAGACTGCTGAAGATTATGTGGAAAGTTCCTCCATCAAATTGGCAAAAAATGCGCTTCAATGTTACGAGTGCAAGGTTTGCTCGAAAGGCATTTTTGTCACAGTTAGCGTGAGACTTCAGATCACAAGGTACCAACACTCCTAAATCTTTTTCAACCTGGGATACTTCTAGAAGGGAGTCGCCTAAGTTGTAGCTGTAGTCTGCAACATGTCACCGATGAACTACTTTGCACTTCGGAGTGTCAAACATATGTCCGTTGTTGTCCGCACAACTTTGAGGGCGAGTCAGATCCTCCTGAAGTGCCAATTTCTCCTTGTGGTTGTAAACTTCTCACCAGAGCTTAACATCATCTGATTATACCTGCTGTAAAAGGTGGTTTTTATAAACCAAGAAGAGATGTCCTAGTACTGAACCCTGGGGGACCCTACTAGGACATTCCATAGCCTGAGAGAAAGTGAAGTTAATCCTTGCCCTAAAATGTCAATTTTTAGATATGAAGTGAGTCAGTCATTTGAAGGTGTTTTGATACCCAATTGTTTGAGCTTATTGCTAAGACAAAAATGGTTGACATCACCAAAAGCATTTGAGAAGTCAAACTTCCCCTTGCGATCAAGGAATTTTGTTGATCTGTTCACCGCAATCGGCGGATTGGTTATACGAGAGTGAACGTTTCTGAAACCGTGCTGTTGGGATGAAAAGAATTTTATGAATAGGAAGCAGTTACGTAAACCGTCACAAATCAGTAACTCCATAATTTTGAGGGTGTTGAGAGAGAAGTGCTACTGACCGGTAGCTTGAAAGTTCGCTGCGTTGACCTACTTGGAAAATTGGTTTAATGTGAGCCAGCTTCCGATTTTCTGGTATCGCGCCTCGAGTTAGTGAATGTGAGAACATCACGTTAGACGGGTCCTCCAAAACTGAAGAGCGGGCTCTTAGATTTCAGAAAGTTGAAGGCTGGGCTAAAATTCCGAAATCGCGAATTGTGTGTTATATTCAGTATGCTTATATTCGATGAAGTTGTGTTTTAAGCTGTGGTTCATATCATGTATATATAAAAGTCACTGCACGATAGTTGAGTCCCCTTGCTCTCCGAAGTTGATTTAAGATTGGACTTCGGATATAGGAAGAAAAGATTTGTTTATTTTCTTATAGCGAGCCGTGTAATTCCTCTACCAGCATATATGTCAACATTTATTTGCCTTTAAAGGCGAACTGTGCTTATATCGAACTCAAGAAAGTTTACAATATACTTAAGAGTGTTGGCGATTATCGTGGTAGTCTGGTTTTTTTTTAAAGACTCCTTGGAAATCTGTGGTTTTTCAGAGAAGTCTGTTACGCTTCTGCTCACTACATTGCCTTGGTGCAACTTTTGTATGGTCACGTGACTACAAATAAATTCTTTACATAAAGCCATTTTATGATAAAACACTGATCAATGTTTCTGGATTATCATTCTGTGACGTCGTTATGTTGACATGATTATTAACGTAAACATTGAATTGAGACTGCAAAACTATTCATTAAGTGGTGAAAAATGGGCTTACTTGTGTGAGTTCCTTTAATATGAGGGTTTTGGTTGTAGGATTAAAATGTGCACTGTGAAAACTGAGCACAAATCAGTTTTATTATTTCTTAGCCATGAGTTTTTGATTTGATCTCTCTATCTGTTTACTGGCTTGCATGAGGTTTTAAAGTTCGTAAAACATTTACAGCAACGATCTTGAATGGCTACACTTATCCTAAGAATCTGTCATAAACATATAGGCAACTTGACTTGAACTTCAGGTTTCCAAACTTCCTGGTTTGGAAATTATCATAGTATTGTAGACAAGTTCTCAGAACCAGTTACATAGATCGTTCAGCTTATTTTTCCGGCTTCATGTCAGCATAAAGCTAATTAGATTTCGGGAAGGTTGTTTACAAAGCTTGTACACTATCATCCAGCTGAATTCTACAAGAGATTCAGTAAGTCCTTTAAAGTTTCTGCAATGATAAAACATGTTCACTAAGATCCTTACTATGAGCAGGACAGTTTGTAGTATTCCTAGTTGAGCAGCGTAATACACTGCTGGGTGAGACTATAATTTATGGACGTGGATAGTGGCCTTGAAAAGGACACCTTGCTAGGTCTAAGAGAAATTTATAAACTAGTCTGAGGAATCAGGATTAGAATTGAGTTAGAGTTTATGGTTAGGAATTAAATTCAGGGTTCTCTTCACAAACTAATATCACCTGTAATTTCTATTTAATCATATGAACGAATGAATTGCGCCAAAATCTAAAACGTGCCATCTTTAATTTTATTGGTTCGTCCAGAGGTTATAGTCTTGCCGATTGCTAAGTAATGGTCTAAATTATTTCCTAGTATGAATGTCTTGTGTTCAGGTACTTGGTGCTCTATGTTTATCTTTCTGATTAAGACATGTAGATGTAACTTAACAATAAGCAATTGTGAAGAGATTAAAAAATTGTTAAAAAAAAGTCGTTTTCTCCAGACTAAACATGTTTGGAGGAGTAAACTGTAAAGAGCATTGAAACAAAAGTTTTAGGAATGTTGGATTAACGTCTTTGTTAACGTAATGCTTAAATAATTGACTAGCTGCGTAAAGCACAGACAAGAAGTGAGTTAATTGTCATAATTAGGGTTGTAAAATGTCACGCAACAAACACCTAAAAGTAATTCTGTGTAAACGTAACAAGGTCAATAACAATGTTTTTCTGTATACATAAATTTGGCTTAAACCTTTCTTTTAGCAACTACTTCAGCAAAACCCAATAAATTCAAGATAGTTTGTTTATTGGTTATTTTAAAGGATTCCAGGTCGTCTACATTATACTCACTGTTACATTATCAGTTTATACATTCACGACTTTTGTTGTTACCTCGACACAGTGGACTAGTTTAGTCTTCGTGACTACCTGCTTGCGCTGTTTCGTTTGGAACATATTTCTTGAGGTTTTCTCATCCCAATAGGTCATTTAAGAAAACAACAGGATCAAAAATAGCAAGTTCTAATTTAAAAAGTAATATGCCTTTACGTCAGGTTCTACGTTGCTATTGACTAGTTGGATGAGTTAAATCATCTACTGCATTGTACTCGTAGTAGTGATTCCCACAAGTAGTCAGCATGTCTAGTGGCCGTTGCTTCTAATTAATCTCAGATCGAGAATAATACAGTCCTGTTGGTAAGCTTTAAAAAGTACGAAGCTAACACAACAAAAACGTCATGCGACTGGGCTCAAGTGGTTGCATTTCTAACTAATCGGTCACAGTTCAGGGTCGAAAACGTCGTCGTTACTAATCAAATTTCTTAGGTCTATAGCAAAGAAATTCTGTTTCACGTTATAAGCAACAGGAATATATAAACCAGCAAAGTTCATCACACCTACTAGTAGCTGTTGTTTTGAGGCAAGACATCTCAAGAAAGAGACCTCAGACAGACGTACGCTGGTCCGCGTTGTCGAACTAGATTGGCATAACAAAATAATATTGTAGCAATCGTAAAACGAAAGACAATCTTAGTAATATGGTTTAAAAAGATGATGGAAAGGTATGCACGAAGGGATACTGGAGTACAATATCGAGAAGATAAAGAATAAGTGCATCTGAACCACTGTGGACAATTTCAAGCTGTGTTACCCAAACTTGATCACGGTTATCACGCGAACCCCGACCAGATAGTTGGATTCTATCAACATGGGTTGGAGCAACAGTCAGTGACTATATGGATTAATGCCATGTCTTGGTTTGGCCACCCATAGCTTCCCTGAAACCTACTTCTACACAAGCAAGCTCGTCGAGGTGGGTGGTGGTTAGGTATACGTAACACATGTTCTAAATGCCTCAGTTGATGAAGATTTACAACCTTATTAACTGATATACTACCTTTGACGAGTAATTTATCGGTTTGAGGTGTGTAGCAGATAATAAACTTCCTGTGTAGAATACTCGAGTTGTTAACTATCGGCTGAAAATTGCATGTGGTAGTCTACAAGAAAATATGATGGCGTTAATACATTCCACATCCTAAGCATCTTGTTACTCATCAGTTACCTGCTATAGCTTCCAGTTACATAATACGGTTAGGTGCACTTAACGTTGACCCCTAATAATATGAAGACTAGTGGTACTACTCGCCTGCTGAAACGAAATCAAATGGTACTAGGTTTAAACACGTGACCTACTGGCTAATATATAAGTTCTTCCAACGCTAATTCGCCCATCCATTACTGATTGTCTGTAATCTTTTTCCTGATTCTCTTTAGCAGTGCTGTGATAAGGTTTGATTAACTCAACTTGAACACTTTCATGCGAGATTCTGTAATAATATATCTTCCTTGGAATAGTTTATTCTTAACGCTTCTCTGACATCTTTCTCGTAACAGGCCACTTATAAAAACGATTTAGTGGTTGTGTTTTCGCTGATTATTGCATTTCCCGTTCTATAATTTCTATGGAGTTCATTTCACCGAAGTTCAATTCTGAATGCACACTATTATCATTCTTCCAACCATAAATTTTGTCTATTTGGTCCCCGTGCTAAAATGTGCTTTCATCACGTTCAATTTAGAACGAGTAATAAAATTACAAATGCTCGGTGTTTTTGATGTTGATCTGCTACCACAGGAACTTCCACATACTACTATTACATCATGCCTTTGCAGTGGTGCCGTTTTTACAGGTTCTCAGCGATCCAAGGGTAAAAAGTATAACGTGGAAGTAACAATACAAGCAAGACAATATCTTCGATAATCATGACCTTTATTCAGTATGTCGATATGAAGCAAAAAATGGTGTACGGCTTTATGAAAATTGAGAATTTGACCCAAGAATATCCAAGTCTGACCACATATTTTGAAGGAGAAATAATAAGTAGACTACACCCGTTCATGACTGGTAAATGGGATGCTACCTTGGAAACAGATGTCTTACACTGGGTATTTGTTTAATTATTATCAATTCACTTGCAGGAAAAAATACCAGCAACAAGTTCTCTAGGGAACTTTCATATAGATAGTTTCGACTACTCTATTTTAGAAACATCCGATACGATATTTATGAGATGGAAAGTGAGTTGTTTTTTAATGTTAAAAATTTTCTTAGGAAAAGTTCATTGTTCCAGATCCCGGGTTGAAACACATAGAGGGAGCGTCATTCGCTGGATTTTATTATATCGGATTACAGAAATCTATTGGACATGTTCTAGGTTATTACTATCATCTTAACTCAGAAATGTATGAATTTATTTTAATTATTTTATCTTTACCTTAGGTTTCAATCTCTCGAACTGAAATATAAACCAGAAAGCACACCGTCTATTTTTCAGTTGCGTTAAGGATGTTCATTATTACGTATTGGCTTGTGAGATAGATGTGTTTCAACTGATTTATCGCTCGATTTTTATTTATTTGCTAGACAGGATGTGGCACTTCATTTTCATGATATCTACAAATGTATTTAAATAGCAGTTTATGACAAATACACTTCAATTTACATCTTCATGCAGTCCTTAATCACTATATTTATACTAATATCTCTGAAATGTACAGCTTTTAGTATTTATTGAAAAATTCACTGAGTCACTTGAAAAATATAATTCTATTTGATACTTATTGTTCTACTAATCAATAATGAGAATTAATAGCCATCACATGTTTTCAATGATAGGATGCCGTGTGATTGATCGTACGAAATTATTCAAACTAACTTTTTTAACCATGAAGCTTTACAAATGCACCTCCCCATCAATTTGTTTCAGAAATCATCTTATGTCATCCACAGAAAGTATCGACTGCAGGGAAACTTAAAAAGTAACCCAATATAAGGTCCTCCAATTAAGGAAGAATAAATGGAAGTAACCCGTACAGTGAAACTTCCTCTACAACATCAGTCGTGTGTAACGTGGGAAAGATGAATTCTGAGACATTTAACTCATGGACCCTATTAAATTATTGTTTGTAGTTGAAAGGCTTCAGGTTTCTTAGTTATTTCAGATAATAAACATGATAATTAGGAATATGAACTGATAATTTTAGAGTGCAAGTCTATACATCTGACAGTTGAGTCATTCCAATTATGTTGGTTGCCTTCGCACATACTCTGAAGATATGTGATTAGTCGTACTGATTCTGTTCATTCCCGTAGGCGGATTACTATTTGTTGTAATACAATTCGTCTATGAATACTCCTGTTTTCACTGTGCCGTGTATGTGATTGTTGCGCAATTCTAATCCATTGCTAAAAAGTTGATCTTATTTTCAAGCACCTCGATTGTAGAGAAATAGTTCATCCTGAAGAAGCTGGGAAAGATACATAAGTAGGAATGGTATCTAATAATTATTTAGATCGAAGAGTCAGTAAAAACCAGTGCCATCCACTAAATTGGTAGGTGATCGAAGGCTCATTCCGTCAGGCTTGGAGGACGATAAAGGGCGGAAACAACTCAAAGGTGAACTGACAAGTTTATTTAGTGGTCGTGAGGAGTGATGGACAACGAAAGCAAAAGAGATAGGAAAGGTGGTAGCGTTAGGTGACAGCGAACAGCCATTCCGACTCATCAAGAAAACACGTATTGAGAATGTTGGTGTTAGCGAGACTATTTCGGAGAAAAACGGGACGGATTATTTGCTCTTGATTTGGGAGACTAGGCGGACAAATAGAACACTAAGGAACTGTTCGACTGGCCTCCAGTTACCATCCGGCTAGTCACTATCTCCAAATAACCTGAATTGCAAAGTGACATAAGGTTGCAGGTAATCTATGATGAAGGTAAGCAGCAGGTCCTAGTGGCTTGTTTCCAGAGATCTGTAAGGCTAGTGGTCCAGTTTTAGCGGCCAAGTTGGTTGAGATGTTATAACATGAGCATGCTTACCAACTACTGACTGTAGTTACATTTCTTGACCTTAAAGTCGCATTCAACTCGGCTGATCGTGAGTTTCTGTAACAATGGTTCTCAATGAAAAACGTACCCAGAAAGTATATAAATATTGTAAAGGCTCCCTACTCGAACATTATTGATTGAGTTAGCGTTTATGGCGAACTGTAAACCTCAAATGGTGTTTCCCACTGTCTCCATTTTTACTTAACATTTTCATTTGTACCCCCCTGGAAATTACTTCTGAGCTAAATCTTCACGAGTTGGTTTCCTACCAGGAAGTTCATTTATCGCTGCAGAATACGCAAATGACATAGTCCTATGTGGGAAAGACGCTGACAAAACTTAGAATCCTTTCATCAACTTCAGCAACAATTTGAGCATGTTTGCGATGCGTTGGCCATTTCACTTTGGAGTGTAACTAACTCTCGTGTTCAACGAATTCTCAGCATACATTCAGAAAGCTGTTGGCCTTTGCCAACTCTTGTCGCTTGTAGCACATACTAGTTCTCAGTCTGTGAACGAAAGGAAGTATATACTATGCAGCGGTCCTCTTTGTTCTACTTTCCGACTATGAAACATGGCCTATGAGAGCAGAGGACACACGTAGGCTGAAAGACATTGATCATGAGTGTCTTCGAAGCATTGTTTGCGTATCGTGGGACAACCGAGTGAGCAAAATCGAAGTTAAGCTAAAGTGAGAAACCAGTTGATGAAGGTTTAAACCTCATCAACTGAGGCATTTAGAACATGTGTTACGTATACCTAACCACCACCCACCTCGACGAGCTTGCTTGTGTAGAAGTAGGTTTCAGGGAAGCTATGGGTGGCCAAACCAAGACATGGCATTAATCCATATAGTCACCGACTGTTGCTCCAACCCATGTTGATAGAATCCAACTATCTGGTCGGGGTTCGCGTGATAACCGTGATCAAGTTTGGGTAACACAGCTTGAAATTGTCCACAGTGGTTCAGATGCACTTATTCTTTATCTTCTCGATATTGTACTCCAGTATCCCTTCGTGCATACCTTTCCATCATCTTTTTAAACCATATTACTAAGATTGTCTTTCGTTTTACGATTGCTACAATATTATTTTGTTATGCCAATCTAGTTCGACAACGCGGACCAGCATACGTCTGTTCTATGTTGTTTACTCAAGACCACTGTGTCTAACGTACTTATATTCTTAACATGTTTTTTATGATGCTCTCGCCACCTGTATTGCATTCGGATATAATCAGCGATATCATGCTCCAGTAAAATAGTTAATTAAAGTTATCCAAAGCAAACTGCTACCCAGTCACCTGACTTTCCCTGGCTTATTATTGTGACAGATTTGTCATCTTTAGTGATGGATAAGAGCGAAGTACGCGCCTCGTTGTTTTCGGCTATTATTGTCTATATCTTTGAGGCTACTTAAGCAAAATTAAGGAATCACTTTTCCATACAACCCCGGAATGTATTATCTTCATGGTGCGGTTGATATTAGTTATACTTACTCCAAGTACTAGAATAGGCAGCTTGTTGTAATTCTGGTGTAAGAACCACTGAATAGACGTCTAAACTGTCAAATTGGAGGGAAAATAAAACTGTCTCAGCAAATATGGAATCAATATTCAAACGATGAATCCCAGAGCTCTTTAAAACTGTGGGAAGTACTCATCGAAGTAAAACAGATACTTTGCCACTTAAAGTGAATTGAGACTAGTCCGTAATAAAAACAGAACGAGTTCAATGTGCATATTTCTTGTGATATGACACAAGTACTGGAACCATTTCAGTTGCAGGATAATGTTGAGTTCAATGCCCTAATATTCAAGGACCATTTATAGCTACCAGAATAAAAACCTGTAGCTTCTATGAGAAAATAAATCAGCAGGCACGCATTAAAGGAAACAGATAGACGACTGTCCACCTCCATATAATTACTGTGACGACTTCACCATGAAGTAGGTACTGAGTTTCCCGGGGGAACCCCACTGGGACTTAGTAATCACTTTCTAACCTCTGCTGTCACTCAACAGGCGGGAGCTGTGTGCCTGCCTAGAATGTCCTGAAAAACGTCACGGCATGTACAGACCTAACCGAATTGTTGCAACCGCGTTTCTATAAGAAATACTCTCGGAAACTGCCAAGACAGTAGAATACAAGCGACACTCAACGAACGTGGGAAAACCCATTGCAGCAGCAACCAAGGACGAGTCATTAAGTAAAGACGCCTAAATATGGCCGCAGTAAATCCCACTCTACTCCATAGCGACTTTCATTCAAAAGCAACTACCACATCAACTACGAACACCGCGACAGTACCCCCTGTAAACCGTTAACATACATGAGACGCGACTCATCTTGGATGACAAGTCTCCCAACATTCTTTCGTCACTACCAAATATTACTTGTTTTATATTCTTTATTTCCTACTAATAAATTTGCCACTTAAAACTGTAACCGACAATCTTGAGACCTCATAAAACATTTACTCAGGAAGGTCCCGAGGCGTTAAGATATATTGGTAGGATAAATATCAAGTAGGTATGCAAGCAAGCCAAACTACCATACAGTGCTAGAGAAATACTCATCTCATCACGGCACAGTAAAACTGTCAACGAATTACCATGACATGCAATGAACACAATCGACCGCCTTCCCCTTTATATATTCTCAATAACCGCTAGACTAAAGCAAAGAAACCTTAACGATAGTCTACCATCTTGATACAGTGTCAAGTAACGTTTTTGTGTGCATCTTACTCGACCAACCTGAACTGTCTACAGAACTATTAGGTCGATGTTGCAAAAACCAGCTTCACAACGCTGTGAAACACAAATTTCCAAAAGTCTGAGTTCCGAACTAAATTTATTGCAAATTAGTGAGCAAGACGTCTTGCCCGTATTCGCTTATCGCGCTCTTCAATAATGGACAACCTGATGCCCCTGTTTTTCGGTAGAGAAATCCATGGTTTGTTCGACTTTCCAATGATGAAAATATTGTTTAGGCGAGTGACGAACTGGTGCCCTGTGCTATCGCGCACGTGAACCATTTCAACAGAACCAGGATGGCGTTCCCATTGGGTAATAGTTCCAACTCGTCCCAAGTTACGTCCACCTGTTACCATACACATATTGCCTACAAAAGCAATAAGCTTGAAATGTTTTTACCTGGTTCAAATTTAATATGGTTTAGAACCTTGCCCGTAGCGATGTCCACCTGGATCGTATCATTTGGCTTGATATTTGGATCTGGGTATCGAATCGTCCTGGCGTCATGGGTTACAATATAAGGTACTCCTCCACGGCCGACAAGAACCTTCCTTACTTTACAGAGCTTATACTTAGCCTCGTCAGGATGGATGCGCTGGATGGCAAACCTGCCTTTGGTGTCGTAAATAAGACGGAAGTGCTCGTTTGTTTTCTCTATGGTGATAACATCCATGAATCCCGCAGGGTACTTCTTGTCAGTGCGCACTCTCCCGTCAACTTTAACCAGACGTTGAGCCAATATCTTTGTGCATTCTGTATAAGTGAGCGCATACTTAAGACGATTTCGCAAGAATATGCTGAGTGGTAGACATTCTCTCAATTTGTGAGGACCTGTGCTGGGTCTTGGGGCAAAATTACCCCCCAGCTTATCCAACATCCAGTGTTTTGGAGCATTTAACCTTTTCAAATGCTTTTTATTACCTCGAACCTATTAAAATCATTAGGAATAATCATAAAAGGTGTAACTTACACCCATGTTGCTTCGACCTGTTAGAAACCAACTCTAGTGCGCGTGGAAACAAAGTGGCGGGTCGGATGTACAATGTTTCAACAGTTTAACGAATGAACAAACCTCAATGTTCAGTTGAACATCAGAAGTATTACAGATGATGAAGTTTGGCTTAAAGCTCAGGCTTTTTCGTAATAAGAACGGGTTATTCAACAACGTTTGTCATGTCAAACTTATCAGATTGTAGTGCGGATAATATTGCGCGTATAATATGTAATCCAAAGCTTTATAGATAATAGGAGTCAAAATTTGATTAAAAACCACCAAATTCAGTGTCAGTGATTTGACGGAAAAATGAGTTTTGAATAAATCGTTTTCAAGTGCATATATGTATATCGGATGTCTATTTTGTACCGGCATTGATATCTCTAATTAAAGTATTTGCTGAAAATTAGTACCATGAAGGGACACAAATAATCAAGTAATCTAACGTTTGGTGGTTGCGGTATGTTAAACAACCTATTGTCTTTCATGTATCTAGCGTAACTATACGAACACAAAGAAAAATTCACCAATCTTATTGTGGGTTTCTTGTCTGATTCTATAGTAGGTCAGATAGCAAGTTTAATGGCTCACTTCTTTTATGTTCACGTGTATAGACAACTCAAAATAACTGTGTTCTATAAATGACGATCTTAAATATCGTGCAAATGTCGACTTTACAATAATCAAGCTATTAATAGACTTTTCAGTGTTAGTTGGGTATTGTTTTAAGCAGATAGTTTCTCAGAATCCTAAAGTAAATCTGTCCAACACAGAAGACCTTGGTCTGAGTTTCACTAGGTCGAAAACCAAAAAACGATTTTCAAAAGAACTAATGTAGCGAATTCAGCGCTTTGTCATTCGTACGAAATTTTTCGCAACAGCCTTTGGCTGATAGATAAAAGGGAGATTATAGCAACTATCTTACAACCAATTTCGATTATGGTTAATTTTGGTTAAGCGTTTTTATTAACTTTCTTAACAATGCTATTTGAATAGTAACAATTCCCACATTCCTCTGTACCGTTATGATCACCAAATTATATGACAGACTCTAGCCAAAATGTCGATTGCTTAAACACCACCCGGTGACTCATCCTCATCCCCATGTATGTGCTCAAATCCTATTATCAGTCCTAGCTTTGTCTTGCTGTGCCTTTATGCGGTTTGGCTATAAATTTGCCTGTGTAGTTGCTCGCATATATTTATTCGCCTCTCCGCTTCAAATTCGCTCAACGTGCTTATAGCTTTGTGATCTATCCGCCACTTCTCACTGCCTTCTGATTTTAGGCACCATTGAGATTTATATTATAACTGTTATCGAGGTGATTGATTAATGAAGCAAAACCACTACAAGGTGTTGTAAATAAAACTGACGTATCAATTCTAGCGATTTATTTGGATGGGTCACTTAATTATGTTCGTTTATCGATCACGGACGGTGATGTTTGAGTTGGCCTAATTAGTCGTCTCCTGCCGTCCAATGGATGGGTTCATGTGGTGAAGATATAATTGGTAGAGTTAAATCGTTCTTATCACTTTGGGTTTCTTCAAAAATGAAATAATACACAAGTTCCAATAATGTTAGCATGCTGATCACTGGATCCATAGCTGGAATTCGTGTGATTTCACTTTTACATGAACCGATGTCTGTCCTCCACACCACCCCAGTAGTACGAGGGTTGTGGCCCATTATAGGCTTGAGTTTCGTCAAGAAAATTTTGTACCATATATTAATACGGAATGAGTACTTAGTGTGAAACAACTACTGAGATCTATTGGTTTTCATGTCAGCTCATTCGCTGGGACAGTTTCAAAATCTTTATGTCTTTGTGGTATTTCAGATAGTGAGTTAAGAATCGACTTGCACGTATAGCAAGACCATAGTTAGAATAACCAGCATAGAATAGGTGCCTAAGCATTGTTTTGCTATCACCCTCTCCTGTAGCAACAGAGATAAAACAAATGATTTGAAAGAGTTCATTTACAGTGGACACACGTAAATGTGCTGCTGACAGTTATACTCCAAACCCTGTGAAACACAGCGAAAAATGCCTAATCAGTGAACAGAACTGAAAACAACAAAACGCCTAGGGTTATTAACAGTATCGATATGAAACGAAAACTGGCAGCATTCAGTCGTTATTTAATTCAATATTCATTTGAATTTACTCTTTGCGTTGCACCTTCAACATTAGTATTATATGTCGTACTAGAACTAAGTAACGACGAGTCTATAATTTATGAAGGAACTAACCAGATATAAGATATTCGGTTTCGAGTTTTGGAGCGGAATTCATTCATTCATTTGGCCAAATAGCGTTTTGGCATTTTAGCTGATATCATTTCATGATGAAAACTTTTAATATTATTCCTAACGCTAACCATTAAGTGTAAGTCATAACCCTTATTTAGTCTTAATCAGTAGGTGGACATGCTCAAGGCCACACCCAGAGGTCGTCCATAAATTGTGGCACCACCAAGTAACTATATAATTCATAACAATTTTACTTTTAACTATATAAGAAGAGTCATAAAATGCTGAAGTGGTTCCATTGTACTTGTGTGGTTGGACAGACTGGCACATCTCTAAATATGATGGTCCAGCCAGTGTGTCTCCTATACAGAAACCGTTTGCCCAAACTACATTTTTCCGTTTAGGTATCCGTACAAGTTCTCAGCGGCAGAATAACTAACAGTACATTTGTCGTGTTCAGAACTCTGAGAAAAACAATATATTTTTATACCATCTATAGAGAGTACGTACTAATTTCTCCAAGCCAAAAAATTTAAGGGCTCGATAACGTCAAACGATTAGTAACTCTATGGTCACCAGTGATTTACAAACGGGAGACAGTTACATGTCTACCGAATCTATTTTTGGCTGCAAACTAAACATATACTAAATGTCGTGCCGTAATACTGACTCACTTAACCTTTTACACTCTTCATTAACTCATCTTTGGAGTTTACGTTTATCCAGATAAATTAACTTAAGTTTTATCTAGCGATTTGCATTAGCCTCATTACGCCTCTAATCTGTTGTGCGTTGTTTAGTACATATCGGTGGATAAATCATTATTACCATTAGTTACAGTTCGGAATCAATATCAGCTTCCTAGTTTCAAACGTACGGGCATACGATGTCCCAGTATTATTGTAGTCTTACTTTGTAGTCTGTTTCCCCAGTTGTCATCACTTAACAAACAACAGTTAAGTAAACAATTGCTTTTAGTCATTTATTACTGTGAAAATGAAAATGAAATAGAAAGAAACGAGGACTTGCATGACACAGTAAAGAAGACATAAACTGATACTGGTAGATGATTATGTAACAATCGTCAAAATCAGGCATTATTGCTGAACTTACGAACGGCTTAGATAATATGATATGCTAATCCGTCATAACTATCCCTTATTAGGGATAAGCTTCCATCTAACCAGGGTATTTACTATAATTTCTAAAGCGGGGTTTTCGATGTAAAAGGCAGTATGCACAGAACGTTACTCGGTTTCGCCATATTCGTAGTGAATGCTCGCTACGTCAGAGATCAAACTCTCACAACCCTAACACCTAGACATCTTTCAAGACACACGCAGCTTCTTAACAAACATTTTAATGTCAATGATCTCAATAGCTAGCATTCATCGTCCTCCATCATCGCTACTGCACTTAAGATCCTTGGTCCTCTTAGGGTTTGAATCATATGGCTGTTTCATTGAATCTACATCTCCCTTTATTCCTTTTCCTTTGTGAATACTGATATAATCTCTTATAATCTTTCATTTAGTGAACTTGTCTGAAAACGATTATCTTTACAATAAACAGGTTTTATGAAATACTTGATTCTTCTGAGACAAATGTCTATTACGTCACCGCGGTGCAATACCATTGATGTTCTAACTGTTGTTGTATCTCGTCATTTGGGTTCAATCCGGATCGACGATACTTGAGGACCTAAGGACAACGATTTAGCTACTCTGATGAGGTCAATTATTTTCCAACTCCGAAGCTTTAATTGACGCACAATACGTTACCACCTGAAAGCTAACACATGGAGAAGACGAGTTGTAGGGAGCTTGATTTTTAAGTTAGGATGGGGAGTACGGAATGAACTGGTACATCCTTGTATGCGTATCAACAGAAAATGACCTTTTAGAATGCAGAAATGTAGCGGGCTAAATCTATAGGAATCAGTCGAAAAATGGTGAAGGTCATGAGAGAAAATGGGTCAGAAGAAATGAGATAGCAGTTGTCATTTCCGGAAGGTTTTCGGTGTTGTTCATAAAATTTGAAAATCATTGTGGTCACCATCTTCCCCTTTACAAGGCCCATTCACGTCTTCTAAATTTGTCGGTCTTCGATGGCTGTTTTTTGATTCTTTGCGGTGGTAATTTTTTTGAGATTTCTTGCGCCACTGTTTCTGTTTCACTCCGTATCTTTCTAGGTATTTCTTCCGAAATTATGCGAACGTTAAGATTTTTTTGAACTACCGTCGTTTCTTACGGCTAGTCTCCTTTTGGTGTTTTGAGTGTCTGGTTTCTGTTTTTCCTCATACAGTCACTTCAAAAATAGCTCCTCCACCTTGACTTATTTATTTGTCATTCGCTCAAGCTTCTTTGCTAGGTCTGTAGTTATGAGAATACGCTAATGACTCGGTCTTGTCTACTCGTTGTCCTTCCTTCTTGGTTTGTTTAATAGCGTCATTTACTGTCCATAGCGTCCGTTTCAGTGGTGCTTCCACCAGGGGCTTTTCTTGAGGGGCTCCGTTGTTAGATATACCATTTCTATTTCGACTTCAAGACAGCTCGCCTAAAAAACACAAATCGTTTAGCCTATCTTCTAAAACTTACATGACGTGGTAGGAGATGGTACTTCAATAAAAAAATCAATGAGTGTGCTAAACGCCAGTTGAGATCCATTATCAGTGATGATAGTCTCTGAAAGTTCATGATATATGAATAAATTCGTTATCACTCCTAACGTTTTCCACGTCGTCTGCAGTACTACTGCATGGATTTCAGGTCGTAGTGAATATGCGTTTACTAATACTAAGTAATAGATTCCCCTCCATGTAACCTGAAAAATCAGGATCTAATGTTGAATACGGATGTTTCGGTCTCGGTCAATTAGCTGATCCAACTGTTGTTGGATTTTGTAACGTACTCTGACGATGTCCACACTTATTTAATATGTCTACTATTTGTGTGCACATCTTGGGTCTATAAGCCTAGCTGCGTGCAAACGACTTCATTCGGGCAATTCCTTGATGTCGAGAATGAAATTGTTTAGGCGTTCTTGTAATTCTTGTGTTGTTACCACACGTTTTGAAAGCACAATTTTTCCTCTATTAATGGTTGAAGATGGCATTTTAATTTTATATCCAAAGAGGATGACTATCTATGTTGAAGACAATGAGTCGTTCGTCGAAGTTTCGAGTCCCTTCTTGTGACAAACCATAATGATAACGGTTCTCGCCGGACCCATGGAATAGTCTTTCGTGTAACTCGTAGTCAGAATCGCAAAAAACGGGTCCTTCGTTAGATGGAGAGTAATCACTAATTAGACAAGACAAAGCGTCTGACTGATTAATATTTTGTTTTGGCCTGCATCGGATGCCATGGTGTTACAGTTCGCCCCTGAAGACGACTTGACGAATGTGCTAATACTCCAGACTTTGAGCTGAAAACTATTGATGTAAGGCTTGTGATAGGTCGGCAATGTGAAGCGTCTGGTGATATTTCATCTTGTGACGTCGGCGTACTGCAAAAACAACAATCGACGGCTCTTTTTAGATCTGACCATAGTCCTGCCAATTATTCGAAAGGTGCTTGGCACTGCTTAGTCTTTTCCAATATATAGTATTCATTTCAAGTAAGTAAATAAGTGGTATTATTCTTTCATCTGTAGGTGGTAAGAATGAGGGGTAATAACTTATAATTCGGAGAAATGAAAGTAGAGTCAGTATATGTTGTGGGGTGATCATTTCTTTGATACGATGGATATTTCTGAAACCTGATCAGTTTTGAGATAAAAACACCTGTAATGACCGAAATGTTAATATTCGGTTTGAACGCAAAACTAGCGAACTAAAATTTACTTGTTTGGAACAGACTACGTTCTTCTATATAGCGTACGAAGCGTACTTGAGTCGCTTGTACTAAAGTATATCAAAACACAAACTCTGTGCTCAATTCAAAGGGTTCTAACTCAAGAAATAGAACAAATTATATCAAAAATACAGAATACTTCAAACGGTACAGCCTTTACTATATAGTCAAGGGTTTCTCTAGCACAAACCAACGTGCTGAACAACAAAAGGAATATTTAATAAACAATTGCTGGATGCTAAACAACAAAATAAACAGTTTATACAAAAGAGCTCAATACCTGAGAATCAATAAAAATATTCCCAACAATATGGGATCAGATATATATTTCTTGGGATTCTAACAACTTTTACAAGCAGATAGTCACATACTGAACCACGCCATAACCTTGAGCTTAGTCAAACACAACCTTATTGCTAATAATCCGGCAACATGCAACTGAAAATTAGGTAACAAAAGGTAGATCTTTTGATCAAAGTCACATAATAAAAGCTCAGATGAGGAAGGCTGAAGAACACAAATTGTGGTTAAAAGAGATCTGAATAAAGGTTAAAATACATGACAGAGAGAAGAAACAAATTAATAACTGTACTGTCCAACAAAATGCTGTGAAATGATTTCCAGCGTTTTCTATCTGTTACAACACTGTAGTGGACCAGACAGATATGAACGCGAAAAGTATCAACCAAGTTACTAAAGACCAATAGTAATAATAATATATACCACTTAACTGTTACAAATACAACAAAAATTTGGGACGTTACTTAGATTAACCAAATGTTGCGTGTTCTGATTGGGTCCGGTATTGTAAATCCGCGATTATAAATGCTTCGTAATTCTGATCGGGTTTACGAACTCTCCAGTGATATTGTGGCGTGGCGTCGAGTTGAGATTAACTATGAACACCGCTACCAAGAAACACGTGCCAAATGACTCCATAAAATCCCCGGAAGCCAAATATCAGAAGGCAGTTAATGGATCAAGTCGAGATACATTTGCTGGCGATCTCGTGGTATCGAAAGGATACCGAGATCGTACCAGGATACAAGCTTGCTTACAGAACGTAACCGAATTCGCGCGAAGTCACAATCAAAGTGCGTGAATAATGGATGCTTTTTAGCACGGTTAAACAAAAGCACATTAAAACAGTCACTGGTACAATTGGTTACAATAATAATTGTTTTCAATAAACCAATCGTGTTCTCGTGATAAAGATGAGTCACTACAATATAATCCAACGTAGGATGTGATATATTCCTATTACAGTCTATAAATGTAGATAGTATTTGATTTAGACTTCAGTTAACTCAATCACAAACGAAGATAGAACGAGGAATGTGTGAGTAGTAGTGTATTTGTTAACCAGCAAGAGTATGTCACGCTATGTCAGTATCACAACGGAAAGTGTGTTCAAGGTCATTTACCAAAACAACTTGTACAGTCATTTTATGATAAATGTACATACAGTGAGAAATTGACAAAGTAAATACAAGTAATATTAAATATTATTTACAAAATAAGCTTGTCAGTCATATCTCCACAATACCCTCAGTTAGGGTGTCTAAGAAAACTAAAATATGCAACACCAATGTTGAATGTGTACAACCTATTGATTTTTGGGGATTGTTTACTACCACAGAGGTAAATGGTATAATTATTGCTATCAATGTAGGAATGAAAACACTCGATACAGCCACAATATTTAAAAACAGTTAATATGTACTCATCGAGGTCGTCTTCTAATTAAGTCTACTTAACTCAAAAGAATCATGGAAGTACACATGTCATTGTGAACCCAATGTACGGGAAATTTTGAGCCAGCGAGTAAATATCTTCGGTAGACACAAGAAGGTGTTGAGCAAATAACATGTGGGTAGTTCGGCATGTCCTCTCGGTTATACATTAAGATTTATGGAAATTACAGTCGCAAGAAATAACCCAGTGATTACAAGTGATGTGTTGTGACTAGCTAAATCCCTTACCGAGGTCTATGAATATATGCATACTTTATGATGTGGTTGGTTTTAAGCATGGGTGACCCCGTCAGAATATCAAAACCTGAAAGAGTTATTGATATCTTTCGATAGTAGTAGAGACAGGGAGAATGTTAAGTGTTTCAGTTTTTTCTCTTGATGTGTTGTAGGGCCAGTGAAATGTCACTGAGCCCTAGCCAAATCATCCGGCAGTTGGATCACTGAATGTCGAACAGATCATCGCTCCCTGCCAAGGTCATGTACAACCAACGCGCATTAGTTAATCATATGCCATGGACTGGCCCATGCGGCAGTGGTCTTACTTTCGCCTGTATCTACCTTAACTAATATATTTCTGTAATAACGTCCTCTGTGTTGTACAGTCTTCAAAGTATCTATGGTACCTTGATACGTCAATGGGGTAGTCCACGTAAGGTGCTGACCACGAGGTGTGACTTCGACGTTAGCTACTTTATCACACCATTCACGTCTAACTCGAGTAGGCCTCCAATCATTTCGACATAGATCATCTACGTTGGTGATCTACACTGGTGAGCAAGACTTCGAATAACGCAGTCTATCACTATGATCTTTATTTTTGCATTCTATACTTATTCTTTTTCATTTTTATCATCGCCTATGTTAATCTGTTACTGTGAACTTTCGTTGCTTCATGTCAATGTTGATTAGTATTTAAACTTAGATACTTAGTTCAATCGACAGAACTAACCAATCAACTACGATTACAATCGGCTATCATGGTTCTTTAACAAGCATTAGCAGCATGTAAATGCTCCTGTGTAATATGTCTTTTAAAATATCAACCACTCGTGAGTATAGCCACAAGACAACACGAACGCATATCTCTTTGTACCTTATCCTCCGGTATAAATAAGACAAGATTAACTATCGACTATAAATTCATCTTTCTGCTTAACCACTATCCACTAGAATGTTCTGCTTTTTTTTACCACTGCCTGCCTAATTTCCAATTGCTGAGTTCCATGGCCAAACAGAGGATACGAATGCTATAAATTTACGGTGAGTTTGAACTATAAATTTCCTGCGATCTTAGATCTCGTTTAGACTGTTCGTCAGTCTACAATGCTGTGTTAATCGAAAAATTTAATCAACAGTACCTCGTACATAATCCAGATTCAAACTACTGCCTACTTCATATCTTCATTACTGAGAGGCAAGAGTAACCCAGGCGAGTTCCATAATTTCATTAGATTATTTCGTACTATATTTATGATGCGTGATAACATTTCGTAGTTGCTTTCACGTAAACTAGTCATATATTCTGTCACTGCCGTCAAGTTTTAGTCGAAATCATGTACATTTATGACTCGTTAGTCGACATACTGTGGTAAAACATATTGCATGTACACGAGCACGCTTAGTCCATATCCCAAGTACACATGTCGTACTTAATATGTCACTTAATGCTAGGTAATAAGCTCTTTGTATCATCCTTTTACGAAATGGCCACGTTACCTGGACCCTCTAAACCTTAGTTACATTGGTGGTTACCATTTTAATTCATGTTTATTATACCCCTTGTATTTGCTAATAATTCACACGGTAAATCATGGCTCGATTTCCTTATTACACAGCAGTCATTTTAATTCTATTTTCGGTTTATTTACATGCGATACGGGTTTGGAAAATATCTAAACGTCCTCGAAAATTCTCCACGAACCCAACCATAGTTTTCGTATATGTTTTTATTCACACATCCAACTGTTACGCTAATCATACCTAAGCGAACGTTCAGTGCAACTGTCAGTATACGTAAGAACGATGTTATTTAGACTTGACATTGTAACACATCTGAACTATTGTAGTTCTACTTCGATGTCGTACTTCATTTTATGAAGTATTGTTTCCTCGTGGCTGTTGTTTAACAGATGATTCCGGTACATCAATCGGCTGTTCAACTACTCGACGATTTACAACCTGTCCAGTTCAATTGGTGGTCTGACGACAATATCATTCGCGCGAATCATCAGTTTATGCAGTCGAGCGAATCTCCTGCAAACTGAAAACGATATTGTCGCCTCTATCCCAACACTGACAGCGTTTTTCACGGGTATCATTGACATGAGTCCAGAGTGACACTCTTGGTTTCTTATGTTCTTTTCGATATTTTTCTGTTCACTAACCGAACAAACACGCAGCATTCACCGTTTATCATCTTTTAGAGACTTCATCGTGCCACCTTTTGCTGTCGATTTGTAGCCTTCAACCCTTACTGACTGTAACAGCAGTCATCGACTTTTCAAACTGTGACTACAAGTTGGTCAATAGCTTCGCACAACGAAATCACGACCACTCTTCACTGTTATACTTCTGTACTTACGGTTAGTCTGTTAGATATAGATATAACTAGAATTTGACACTAATTAATAGCTGTCAACGACACTGTCCGACTTACAACTTTAAACTAATGACAGTACAAATATGGATATCGATTGATAATACACTTATCCTACTATCGCTATAGCATCATTACTCTTGCGGCAGACTTAACGTTTGTCATCGGAGGAACTGAATTACTTTTCAAGGCTATATATTTCAGCGCGACTTGATAGAACAATAAAACGTTTTGTTCTTTTCATTATTTCTATGGTTAATCGCTTTACGTCTAACCAACGTCCTAATAACATATTATGACTCGCTGTTTCGCGACCAGTTTCTGCCGCCTCCTTTCCATTTCTTTTACAGATAAGCAATACCTGGAGGATTTATAATATTCGTCTGGCACTCTCCGGCGCGCGACTGCTCCCAACATGTTTGGTACCGATTCAAACGGCCGCTGAATCTGGTGGGGAGTATTGTAGGGCCAGTGAAATGTCACTGAGCCCTAGCCAAATCATCCGGCAGTTGGATCACTGAATGTCGAACAGATCATCGCTCCCTGCCAAGGTCATGTACAACCAACGCGCATTAGTTAATCATATGCCATGGACTGGCCCATGCGGCAGTGGTCTTACTTTCGCCTGTATCTACCTTAACTAATATATTTCTGTAATAACGTCCTCTGTGTTGTACAGTCTTCAAAGTATCTATGGTACCTTGATACGTCAATGGGGTAGTCCACGTAAGGTGCTGACCACGAGGTGTGACTTCGACGTTAGCTACTTTATCACACCATTCACGTCTAACTCGAGTAGGCCTCCAATCATTTCGACATAGATCATCTACGCTGGTGATTTACAGTGTCATGACGAAGTTTATATGATTATAAATAGCTCTACAGTTGATGAAAATGATTTAGTCCTCGATGAGAAGTAGATTCGGGACGATATGAGTTTCAGATAGACGAAACTAAACTCATTCGAGACAAAGTGCAGCAACAAACGGAATGTATGTTCCCAAATTACACAAATAAAGTTTGGAAATAACACGGCTAGGTGATTAAAGTTTGTGACTGTCTTCCTCTGGACTCTGAACAATAACCGCATTAGTCACCACGAAATGGTAGCTGTCTCGCAGACGAATCGGATATAACCAACACATCTAGGGTTATCAATAGTGCCAGTATCGGATAAATCTGGACAGTGTATTTTGATATGTTGTTCTTAATGTAATTAAAACAGACCACTTCAATACTGGGAGAGTTATTCACTTAGCTACAAGTTTATGGCAGCCACCTTCCGTTCAATTAGCATGATTTGTAGTTAGCACTACTAAACTTTCAGTTGAAATTTACATAATTAAACTGATATCTTGGAATATGGGTTTCTTGAACGTATACTTTGATACTAGAATACATCGTAATTTGAGTGTAGAAAGGATCAGAAATGATCACTATTGATAATCTGACTGAAAATCACTTTTTTGTCAGTCCTTCACACATACCACTTTAGGTGTGCCCTAGTCTGTCTTAAGTTGTTGAGATTGACATTTAAAACTTGTTTTCTCTCGAAATAAGAAAATACCTAGCTCAACGACAAGGAGATCAGCTACGAAACGAAACTAAAATGTAAATCTCTAAAATATCAGAATACCATCATATACTCAAATTCTCTTAGTCTGATACCAATAGGTTAGGGCATTCCCAGGTTACAAAATCGTCTGCATATGACTGAGTTTTGGAGCCGTGATTATTTGGTAAACCATTAGTAAACAAAAAGTCAAAGTTTCACACTCAGTAAACCTTATGGCATTACATGACATCAATAATCTTTTTCGTAACGCTCTCCTTTATTTTTATTCTCTTATTTTCTTCCTTTCCTTCTCTAAACTCAAGTCAATATTCTTCTCAATTACACAGAACCTGATTTATTATTATTCTATTCTCATTACTCTCTTTTTTCAAATATGGCAAATATAATGCTAACATTATTGAAACTTGTGTATTATTGCATTTTTTAAGAAACCCGGAACGGTTTCTTCACAACACTTATGTACCCATAAGATGTTTGTGAATAATGATAATCGATGAGAGGCAGTCAATAATAACAAGCGGTTTTGGTCTTAAGCCTTCAGGAGAACTCCAAGACCCTCAAGTTGCAGGAAAACATGTCGATCCACCTATTAACAGGTATATAATTTGTTTGGGAGCCGTTAGACAGGAATTACTTAGCTACTAAATTAGTAGCCTCACCACAGGATCTATGGGCAATAAAATAGGTTGTGGTTCTGCATTTTCAGTCCATGGTGTCCCTTTTAGTTCATCAATCCATATAAAAGCTTATTATCGTTTCCTAATTATTAAATCAAAAAGTCAGATAGCTTACTATGCTCCAGACGTGAAGAAAGAAATGGTTCGCACACATATGGAGTTGCACTAATGCTGTCCAAAGAAGCATGGAAAGCACTTGATGATGTCACAGGTATTCAGTGTTTGACGACGCTTTTACCAGTAACACCTTCTAATATATTTCGTTCCCACCCAGAGAAATCAAAAGACAGAGTCGAGGAGATCGGAAGAGTGTATTTGGCGATAACCAATATATCGGAATTCTCTGATCTAATCTGGCTAGCGGTTGATGTTGAGCACGGCGTTACCACACGTGATCTGGTGCGGATGCCTGACCGAGCGCCTTCAGCTAGGTGAGTCCACTAAAACATATGGTCAGCATCCAATGTCGATTTATTTACCGCTACACACTTATAGGCTAGGAACCCCATAGATCAAGAATCATCAAAATATTTTTCAAAACAAAGAAGGATAGCATTGCAATGTATGTCATCCAGTGTTATGACCCCTCCCCCGAATGATATCGGTGGAGACGATAAAAACTACTCTCATAAGCGACTGCAGTTGATCGTAGGGAAATGCTCAGGTAAAGATCTTTCAAACATATTAAGAGACCTGAACGTTAAGTTCGGAATGAACAGCATTGGTTACGAAGATATCATGATTCGACATGAACTGGAAAAGACGGATGAGAATGGTTAAAGGCTTGCAAATTTCCTTGCTCTCAACAAAATCATCATATTTGTTATCGTATTCCCCTCACAAACTTATGTGGGTTTCACCGGACCGCACTCCAGAGAACAACATCGATCATATTTGCATCAATGAAAAATTCAGACAATCTGTGGAAGACCAGAGGACAAGGAGAGGAGCTGATCTAGGTTCAGGCTACTGCCCGTTGGTGGCTAATTTGAGGATGAAGTTAAAGAAACACTAGACACCACCAGAGTCAGAATTTTTAGTACAAACTGAAACCTGGAGAATTAATACAACCATTATCAAAAAGGTAAAGGTATTTATAAACAAAGTCTACTCAAGATACTTCGAATCCGTTGACCACAAACAATCAGCAACGACTTCTGTGTCAGAGAAGAAATCGGCTTCCAGTTGTGGAAGAAACTGGGAAAAAACATTGGAGGTTAATAAGACACACATTTTGGAAATCATCAAACTGCATCATAAAGTATGCCATGACTTGGAATCCTTAAGGCAAAAGGGAAAGAGGCCAGGAAACACATTGCATAGGGAATTGGAGGCAGACATCAAAAGGATGAATAACAAATGGCGATATATGGAAGAGTGAGCCCAAGACACAGTAGGTTAGGGCTTAGATGGTGGTTGGAGGTAGTCAACAGGAAACCCTGGACCACCCAGTGATCAATCACTTGTGGTTAGGTTAGGGCTTCCTTATCGGGGACCTATGCTTCACAAGGAATAACAGGCGTAAGTAAAGAAATAGCTATTAGTAATAAATGATTTGTGTAACAACAGTACCTAATAGTAATGCTCATGGCATTCATGATGTTGATGTGATATATATATATATATATATATATATATATATATATATATATATATATATATATATATATATATATATATATATATATATAACGCGAAAACATATTCCCCAATAAACTAAAATAAATGGATTGAAAAATTGCACAATGTTATCGAAAAGAGAGAGTTACTGATGGGAACGAACAGTTGATTTAATATACTGTGTTTCGACGTATGTATGTTATTCGCACACTTTTCATAAATGTTTGTGACAACAAATTCATCTAAATTAAATTTGGTTGAAAATATTTTAAGAAAGTCATCTATCCTGTCACATTTTATCGAATCAAATTTAATAAAGTGTTGTTAATCATTAATCTGTCTTTATAAATGACACTTCAATCCTCGTTGATTATGGAGATGGGCTGGATCTGTCAACTAAACTGAATTTGAAATATTGTCTGAGAAAAATTGGTTTTGCTGTTTTTAACAAACCCATAACAAGTTGATAGAACTTTTATAGAATATAATTTAATTACTAGCGAGAAATCTCAACAATTGACTACGGTAGTCATCTAGAAGTATAAAACAGGCTTCATAGAAAGCCTTATTTATCGAATGAATGATACTAATAGGTAGTGAATACGATATAATGGGACGGGTAGTGCGGATGCATAACTGTTGAGACTATTATGAGCATGTTTACTATTTATGTTATTATATAACTGGTAAATAATTGTCTTGTTGCATTTCTATATCCTCTGATTTCTAAACTTTCATTTTATCCATAAATCATTATCCCAGGTTTATCATTAGTTGACTATTTCCATATCAATCTTGTGTTGTATCACTTATGTCTAAGCTAAGAGATACATTATGATTCCTTAATTGTGTTACTGTGTAGTCAAACATATCCAGTATATTGTTGTGTGAGTTGTCAGTCATGATTTAATTGAGCATAATAAAGAGGTGATTTACTCTTTACATTTATCTTTTGGTTGACCACTGGTTTATGAGTTGGAGGACCAATAAGCAATAAAGTCTTAGTTGTTGCTCATTGGTCTGTATGTCAGTTGGCAAATAGGTCACCTGTTTTACTGGTAATGTATGTGAACGGTTCGATGATCAAACAAGCGAGAGATTAGATAACAGCTTTCTCATTACTAAGACCCGACCACACAAGACCCAATAAAACCCAAAAAAGCAATCTGTTTGTCCCCTACATGACAATATTTTTTAGTTAGTCAGAATGATTTATACGGTGAACGCGTGGATAGGTGGCCTTAGCTGAGTAAATAACTCAGCTGTTTATTATAGACTGGCTAGGCTAACATTCGGTTTACTAAACTATCTTGGAACATCGTGTAACTTGGGAATTCATCCTTCACCTGTTTAGTGTATCAAAGGGATCGGAAAGAATTTAAGTTTAGTATAAGCAACGCTTATGAAACTACGCCTTCCTCATTTTGATAATAAATTTGCTAGATCACAAGGAGTACTATTGGAAAATACTGTCCAATCAAGTGTCTACTTTAAAAGGAATATGAAAGATTTTTCATAGGTGAGTCTACAAGCATTATAAACCTAAAAGACGAAGTTCTGAAAGACGTCGGTTTGAACAACAAACATTACATTAAAATAAAATATGTAAACGACAGGCTGAATACTTTCAGACAGTTTCCTAAAATTAATTATAATCAGTACTGCTACAGGTCATAGAAAATAAAGTTCTTTTATTAATAGATGAAACAAGATAGCAGGAACTGGTCTAAAAATGAGGAAAACAAAAAACCATATTATCAAAAGCTGGAAAGCAATTCATGTTTTGCATGCTGCATGATTAGAATCACAATTGTAATCGTTATTGAATAAAGAAAAACTCAGAAAAATAAATAAGCAGACAAGCTGTAATTATTTAAAAACATAATTTCTATAAGTTTCATAAAAACTGAAATGAGTAAAGTCGTTATTTCAAGTAAGGAAGAGCTACAAAATACAGGCTATGTACCACAGTTAGCGGGTATAACCCTAAATTAGTGACCGTTTCTTCTATGTTGATAAGGCATACTTACCATTCATTCGCAAACATCCTTAAGGAAACTGCTTTAATTCAACAGAAACTTAACATTCAGTCAGTCAGTCAGCTACAACGTAGGACCAGGCACATATATGCATCGGTCCAAGTTGCCATACCTTATTAGCACAGCAAGATGAACATGGAATTCATAGAAGTAGTTAATTCTGAAACTTAACATATATGTGTCTTTTCCCTGGTACAGATACATTTCACTGGACACCAGATTCCCAACGAGTTGTACAAGGTCGTTTGAGACAATTCACGTAACGTATACAACAACCAGTTGTGGGAAAGAACAAACCAGATCCCAACGGAGGAAGAAATTAGGAAGAAGCGCTGGAAGTGGATAGGACACACATTGAGGAGAGCACCCAACTGCGTCACAAGACAAGCCCTCACATGGAATCTTCAAGGCCAAAGGGAAAGAGGACGACCAAAGAACACATTACGCCGAGAAATGGAGATAGACATGAGAAAAATGAACAAGAATTGGATGGAACTAGAAAAGAAGGCCCAGGACAGAGTGGGTTAGGGAATGCTGGTCGGCGGCCTATGCTCCATTAAGAGTAACAGGCGTAATTAAGTAAGTAATGTAAAAAGCAAGTAAATGAAGAGCCTATATGCATAACAGGCACCACTGTCAGTCAATAAACAAAAGCACTCGGCTAAAACTGAGTGGAAAACCTTTCCGCCATCACGTTTTAAAAAAGTTATACAGAAAGCTTAATGAATGATTTGTTAAGATTATTCCAATCTCAGCATACAATCGTAAAACTGAAAGCGTAGTTGTCATTATGAATAAAAGTGCTTCTTTCAGTTATTATTTATACGAAGTTACTACACAAATTGATTATAAATAGCATCTGACGATGATATATTTTGTTAAACTGCACTTGATAGTTTTTGAAGATATTCGCATATAGAATGTGTGACTTAGTTGAATATCACTTAGCTGATTGCCCATAACTACTCAAAATTAGATACAGCCAATCGTATATTCGAATTACTTATCTTAGTAACTATATTCTAAACCCATTTGACAGAATCCAATCAATGGTAGCACTTCATGCATAGAGGCACATTAATCAGATAGGACTCTAAAAGCAAATGATTATTTCGTATTTATTACCGAACCAAAGTCACTGTTAAGCAAACTGTCATTAAAAGCTTGAAATCAGACGTCGAAATATAAAGGTTTGTGAGATACTTTTTCCCAAGTACACTTTAGAAATTAACAAAAATAAACAACAGTTTGGTGTCCAAAGGGTAAAAGGACTGTCTGCAATGTTCTCACAACCAACACACTCGAAGACAAGAAAAACATAAATTGCACAATCCCTAAGAGCTTAACTAAACGTCCAAAGTTACACAAATTAACGCTATTGATTAATATGACAATAGGACCAACCTTGTACACAAGTATGGAATTATGAAAGGATATTTAATTGTATTCTAAAACACCATCAGTGCATTACTAATTTACCCCTTAAAACTAAGTGTAGAATTGGATATCACCGTTAAACTAAGCGCAAAATCAATGGGAAGATGGTGATTGTGGCTGAAAGAAAACCTAGGCCAATATCGTTTCTTTACAAGCTGTCGCCCTAAATTCAAATGACTGAGGGATAGGAACAGATTTCAAGACAAATATAAGCTGCGTATAATTCCCTTTCATCAGAAGACAAATACATAAGGTATGTTTGTCTAGCCAAACTTCGCATATAACCCCCGTGCCAGGAAATCGCCCTTCATACAAAGCGACAAGGATATTTTATTGTAGAAGCATAACGTATGATCTTATTCTCCGGCTGAATGTAGGCCTTCACCCTGAATGGGGCTCCGATTTAGTACATAAACTTCTAAGTGTCCCATTATCTAACTAATCCTACAAAAGGACTAGCGATTTCGAAAGTTACTGTAACTTAATTTCTGGTCTTTTTGTTAATATCATATCTACTATCATGTGCTTATTATCATGTACTAACTTTCGTTCCTAATCTGTTATAAAAGTAATGACAGTAATAATCATTACAGTCACTCATTCCCACTTAATTGTATCATCCGTAAAACAACAGAATGATAAATCCATCACACGAAAGTCTATCACATGCAAATTACGAATCAATATGAATGTAGTTGTCCAATTGGTCAATCATATTTGGCCAATCTGTAAACTGCCCATCTAGATTTTGTGTAGCAAATCATAAGTCTTGTCACCCTTCTTTTTCTGATTGGCTCGAGAAACTGGATTCACGGATGTTGTGTTCATGACGAGAACATAACGGAAATCACTTTTCAAAACACCATTATTTCGTCAGGCTATACAGAAAGTAGCGGTCGGATTTGTTTGAAGTACTTTGTAGTTTGTCAGGATGTGTAAAGTAATCTCGAGTACAATTTTAGTACTGTTCAACATCCCACTTGTGGTATGCTTCCTTTTTTGAACTGTTGATTTACATGTGTTGTTTAATTAATATCTCATTTTATTCTGTCAACGTAAAATTACTGAATAACGTTCATAAGTAACTATAGTTAGTTGAGTTTTCTAATCATCACAATCTGATGAAAAGTTGGTTTAATAGGTCTTAATTGAAACCATTTAATTAATGTTTAAAAGTATAGAGTGGTAACTAACTAGGACTAACTTTTCAACCTGAATTGAAATTACCAGACAAACTGGCTTATCAAATGTTGAGGACTTTGTCCCTATGCTTTAAATTAGAGTTTAATCGTCCAGTCTTCATGAGGTGGACAACGGCTTTCTGTGCTAAGATTATTCCAATATCAGCATACAATCATAAAACGCAAAGCATAGTTGTCAGTATGATCATGATTTTCAAATATTTGCCCCTGTATATGATTAACCTAATGAAGCAAAATTCTAGTTAAGCCTTCAAACACGGCCATCTATTTGATGCTGATAGTATATTTTAACTCTGTATGATTATTGGTAAATCGTGCAAACTGGATTTCAGCATTGTACAATTCCACTATTAAGAACAGTTCAGTACATCATGAACACGATAATTATAAGTAAAATAATTAGCTAGGCCAGAAAATTGCATTCAAGAGAACATTTTTGAAGTAACTATATTTTTCTTGTGATGGATAAACTGATTTAATACACTACTTGTAATCCAGGAGAACATATTCATTTTGTTTTATCGTTAAGCATTACTGAATTCGTCCATTTTCACTTGTTCTTTTCGATTTCTTGATTAATCATATGAATTCAGCCCCTTTATTTATTTATCTGATTGAATTTGTTTTAGTGTGAAGTTCAATAAGACTAGCTGATACATATTTGTACCCGGTCCCACATTCATCATTAGATGACTAAAGCTGATAAGTAGAGCTTCCCTTCTATTTTAATTAATGACTAGAAATGTGCAGCAAGCCGATATTTTTTCTTACCTGTAAGTTCGGCCAAAAGCACCTTAAGTTGTCCAATCATGTAAATGAAAAGGTTTTTCTAAGTTTACAAAGGATGTTACAATGACATTTCTGATTGGATAACAAGAAAAACACCTTTGTACAAATTCAAAACTAACACAAATATCACTACTGATAGTGGACTCCGGTTTTAATACTAAGGCTTTTTGATATCTGATTTGAACTACCAGCAGCTGTGATGTAGCCACATTTGTATTTGGGTTCATTCGAAGCTACGCAACTATACTGTCCGATTATATTTGCATTATTGATTTGTCTGACATTGTAAATCTTAGAATATTTGAGAATTTATTTTCGTTCATCGTAAGTTGTCGTTCTTCCAAGGTATAAAAGCCGAAAGATTCGTTAGCGCATATGTTTTAAACAAACCTAAATACACTTGAATGATATGAGTATTAGGATACTATTAAACTTTAAACAATGTAATATAAAGGCTATTTGGTTCTGTATCATAGTGATTGGTATGAAAGGGTGTCACAATATGTAGGAATTGTGGCTTTCAGTGTAATTTAAGACGACTAATAAAACTGATAAAGTACTTGGGTATTCTCTGAGTTTAAACGAATGACTTGCAGGCTAACAATTAACTCTCTGAGTAATCGAACGATTAAGGCCTATTTTTACTTCATTAAGAGTGGTAAGAAGAGTGAATTGAATGTTTGTTTTTTATTTATCTAGCTTAATACTGAAGGTAAAATTCAGCAATAAAAACTTGTTTTTGATTAGTAATCGAAACTATTTCATTTATTTTTTATTGGAGATCTCTCTAAATACAGAGATAGATTAGGTTGAGAAGTTTTCATCATACTGTTACAAGTACTTAGATTTTTTGCTCATGTGTACATCTTGATTTCAACATAAGCAAAAACAATAATTCTCCAAATATACTACTAACTATAAGTGGAGTGAAAAAGAATTAAATGAGAAGTAGCTAAAAACTTTGACTGTGAGGTTTAACATAGTAGGGTAACTAAGATGCTAAAAAAACTACGAAAACTACCCGTATAACACTTATGTCACCGTTGATTTAGTAATTATATTTTGAAGTCCTTATTAATTTGAGTAGTAGCGAAAGTAATAATTCTTTAACATTTGAGGTAGGCGAGTTCTTATACCTCAAAATCGTCGAAGGGTAAATACACTTGACTTTTTTAAGACTGATGATCCTGAATGGATCTGTCCAGTTTGTATTCATTCGATGAAGTGAACTACATTATCCACTAGTCATGTGGTGTTTATTTGTAACCACTAATCCACAACGATATGTATGATGTACTTGACCATATTACTGTATGAATTATATAATTATTAATTGATCAATCAAATATATCGTTGAAATTAAATTATGAATACAATTTCTTGAGTTCGAGATTCATTTAAGCAACAATTTCCGATATCCGATTGACTCCATCACACTAGTTATAAAATAAGTCAGTAACTAAATATCATGAATCGTAAAAGTTTATACTTCCCCATTATTGATATTCATGGATGAGTTAATTGATCTGTTGTAGCATATAGGGTCCTTGTACAATTTTTTCGTTTGTCGAAATCATATCGATATTATTTTATCCACGGCATGTGATTAATATTCACTAAACAAGTGATCTTTCACTACTCACTGGCATGATAGATAACCGCTTGACGTTTGAAGCAATTTGTTTTAAATTGGAATCTCACTAATAAGACATAACTAACGAGTAGTCAAAAGTGTGACTTATACTCCTGAGATTTAATTGATCTTAGTACTAAGTGGAAGTATCTTAAAAGCAAAGAAGATTTACTTAGGTAACTTCTTCAATTTATGGATAACTTTTATCCAGAACGTATATTCAGTAGGTAGTGATTGGAAACCAGAGGGAACCAGATATATATTTCACGATATTTTGAAAATCTTTATCAGTGCTAATCTACAGTCAAACAAAAAAGATTGTTTTCGAAGTAAGAGATTTGCATTTATTTAAAAATACTTCACTCCTATACCAGACTTTTGTCTTAATATCTGAAGTTCCTCTATACCCACGGTCACTAATAAAGCTTAGAAGTTGAATTGGTTTTATTTTTTTTTAAAAAGATATCCACCTGAAGAAAAAAAACATTTTTGGGATATTTTAAGAGATACCCAGTTCAGTTCCTAATGAAATTCCCATACTTAGTTGAAGCGTAATTATTTAGGAAAATAACTGTGGTATTCTTGCCAAAACATTATTCTATTCCTCTGTACATGAGATAAACAGATCACTAAATATTTTTTTAAAAAAAACAGCAATTTGTTTTCCAATGTGTTACTGTTTACTGGTATATTTTGTTCTGTTTTTTGCTGACATAAAAACAACAAAACATTCCTATCTATTAAACATTTACATAGTTTCCCAGGTGTTTTTCTTTTAGAAAAATGATCATGATTACCTGATTTGAAAAGCAAGTTATACAATTACTGATTGTTGTTTATTAACATAAATAAATATCTAATCTTTTAATTGCAAAACTAAGTCCATCAACTATTGTTTTTACACCACAGTAAGGTAAAGCAAAAACTTGCTAATTATATGTTATTTTAAGGTTCAAGTTAGACAGTCTGCATATTAATATAATTCATAAGATGGCTATCGGAATAAGTTTAGAATAATTAAATTTGAAATGGATTGGATTATCTTGTTGTTAATATTTCTGACTGGCCAAAAACTGATTAACTTTCAGTTAAAAATATCAACAATGAAATAATCCAATCCATTTCAAATTTAATTAATACTCATATTTGTTGCATTAGTGAGTGGTTATGTGAACTCAGTAGCTAAGTGGGCAACGCGATAATGTTTAAAGTGAACGGTCCTGGGTTTGATTCTTGTAGTGAACACTAACCCTAGGATCCAGGCACACTGGCTGACGAGTCCTAAATGAAAGGAAACACGCATCCCGGATTCTACATCTAGCCACATTCCATCTGCTCTATGCCAAAATTTAAAATAGTTTGTATGTTACAAACGGTAGGCTGTTATGTAGTAGAAAACTGCGCTCATGTATTTTATTTATGTACATAAGTGTTGGTGCTTCTCTAAGAATAGTCTTCTTATCGTTTTGTTGAGCTGAACTAAAATGATTTTTTTAGTTAAAAATAAACTTTGACTATGTGATAATGGTATCTTGTTAATGAACTGGAGATTTTGGTTAGAGCTACACTTCTGCTTAAACTACATCGTACTTGAGAGAGACATTACTCATAGGAAATGTATAGATACATACAGTAAAATATTATTAAGGTAAAAATCTATTTATAAGTTTCTAATCTTTACTGCGATGGAGTTATTTTTGTTAATTAGCGTAACGATCAATCTTCCTATAACCAATATTGTCATTCAGTATTCTCTGTTACGTTTTCGAGTTCTAAGTTTAAATTTTACTTCAACTGTTGAGACACTTTCTTATGGATTTTTAATAGATTATTGGTTTAGGACTTGTGGTTTTTGGTGCTTTAATACGATGGAATGAAAAACTTTTGGTTGAACGAATTACTCCTACGATTATCGAAGAGATAGATGATGAGAATGCACGTGAAGCTGCTCAAAAATTAGTAGAAGAAAGAATAACGTTATTTGGTAAGTATTTTCTATTCCAGAAGTTTTATTTTAAAACAGCACGGGTCGAAGTAATACTTCAAATAGCAAATCAGTTACATTTTATTCGAAAAATAATTAATAGTATACATTTCAGACCTCCATTGATATGTGGGTGTGTACAATTTCACAGATATTGAGCTTTAGACCCAGTTAGTAATATCCCCAACCTCTCTCTCTGATCGTATTCAGTGAATACAAAATGATGATTTCTTTATATAAATAAGCGACTTTGGAGCAATTGACTTTTATCACTTCCAAAGCTTTCCAAGGTATGACTGAAGAAAGGATTTACTACAAATCGATATTGATTTCTAAAACATAAGTTTACTGATACTGTAATTCCCACATAGAGTTGGGTTGTTAAACAGATTCTTGCTAATTGTCGGTGATGAATATGACACTTTTTGGTATGTTATATAAGATGAAATGTCAGACATTTTATTGATGCTTAAATATTTAAACACGTTAACGGCTTCTTTTCCTATGTTATTTCCTTAATTATTATAACCAGCTTCTTATGGTTTGGCAATTTTCTTGTTCGGTCTCTTCATTTGCGTATTGTCGCTCTGTGGAATATGTGGAGTATGCTGCAAGAGTAAAATCTTACTTGGATTAGTAAGTTATTAGTAGCAACTACTTTCAAATTGTTCTAAAAGTGGAATACTTTTTGTTTTAAGTTGTATTTGATTAACTATATGGCAATGAACCATGGAAGTTATTTAAATTACAAAGTATTTTCATGAAGTAAACTAAAACACGACATGAGAGTGAAGATGGTGTTCCCGATTAAAATAAATTAAATGACATAACAGTCATCTTATTCCGTTGGTTTGTTTAATATGACTGAGCTAACATGTTTTTAAACTCAACTCACCAAATCAGCTCAATAATCTTGAGGAAGTAAAGTTAATGGGCACATGTAAGTAAATTCGAGCTCATCATAAACGGGATGTAATGTACATACAAACTCTTCCATTAGCCACTATCAAAATGCTTTCTATTATGTTAGAAAAATCTGAAATTGATTCATTTCTGAAACTTAATTTTAGGCCAACATTTATGAATCTGAATACAAGTAATCAGAATGGAGGTTTTGTGGAGATTGTAATAATTTAATATTTGAATTCATGAGTCGATTAAAACTAGACCACCATGGGAAACCTGGAAGCACCACACTGCTTTTTGAATCTAGAATGGGACTACTCAATAGTGCGCATCCACAACCCCTAATATGGGACTCGAACCCAGGATCTTCGGTCTCGCGCACGAATGCGATAATAATCATCATGTGCACACTAGTGACTGGCTTCAAGAGGTATTTCCCGGAGTTCTAGTGAGAAGCCGTGACCAGTGGAGCTCGACCGTGTCTGTTATGAGGCAGTTACTGAAGACAATGATGAACGGTCGTGCAATATAGTGGATTGGTTGAAGTTAGACATTAAGATGGTTGGATGCCGACTCAGTGGTGCAGGTGTTAAGCGTTGGCATGTGAGATAGAAGGTGATGGGTTCGACTGCCACGTGTGCGATCGTGGATGTTCACTGCTGAGGAGTCCCATACTAGAACGGAACGGTCACCCAAAGCTTCCAGCTTTTCAATCTTGGTCTAGCTTAAATCGACTCATTAAGTCAACTATTACCAATTCAAGCGTTTCATAAGAACATTGAATAAACAACTGTTTCATAAAAGATTATGTTGTAACTGTAATTGTAAGCTTTCTTCTAATTCTTTATATCTTATACAAATCCAATGTAGCAGTTGGTTAGGTCCATGTCTATCATTCAGCTCTCTTGATTAACTGTCTTAGTTATGCATTTGTAATTGATTCTCTATTACTGTCGGATAATCATAATGTCCAAACGGCCTTGTCATAAACAGGTGGGTTTTCAAAAATCAAACTGGTTGGAATTCTCTTTCTTGAATAACATTAGTTGGACGTTTGTAAACAGAAACTCGTGATTTATCAACCGTAATTTCGACTAAAATGAAAAAGTGTGTGATAATCACACAACTGATGGTTACATAATAAGAATAATACGTTAGTCAGACGCTCATATCCTCAATTAAGAATCAGATAAACTCGAGCAACTTTACTTCTGTGTAACTTTAGTTTTGATTCAATGTAAGTCTGTCAGCTAAATCACAGTTCAGATCACTTTTTTAACTCATTGGGTGATATTCAGTTACTAATTAAAAAACATCTAGCTTTCACTTACCCACCTTAGCTGATTTGTTCACCCTCCTCTTTCCTTCTTTAAATTATAGTGTATTATTATTTCTTCCTTGTTATTTCATCTGACTTGTTCTATTTTCTGTTTCCTCCCTTTCATGTACCACTTACTTTTCCTTCTAACGTTTTTATTCTACCACAAATTGCGAAGAAATGTAGCAAAAAGAAATCCAGATGTAAAAAGAGCTGAATAAGATACACTGTCTGCAAATATTTAAACACTTTACTATCAAACATTTAATAAATTTGCCATCAAGATTATCACGTAAATCATAAAGCATGAAGAAAATAGATAACCTTTGCAGATTAGAAATAACAATCATGCATCCATCTGTTTCACTTCCTTTTTCTCCTGGTCCACACTGCTAAACTTTATTCTACTTTCTAGACAGTGTTCCGTTTCACTAATGGTTATATGTATAGTATAAATTGATCTTAAATTTTGCTGTGCATCCCATCACAGTTTTTCAAGATATCGAAAATTTCAACATTGATATTCGTTGAGTGTAGTTTAGTTTCGAAAGTGTTGCGTAAACTAAGACCGTTTAGGAATTATCTCCATCAGTAACCCAGGAATATAAGTTGATGATCACCTGTAAACTTATGGCGTGTATTTCTTTGTTACTAACTATTTAATTGAATAAAATAAATGTGACTAAATTCATCAATTTAAAAATTACACATGAAATAAGATGCTGTCCACTTCAACCCATGAAATATAACTATATGAAACTCATAACTGAATAAAATAGCGTTGCTGTGCCAACAGATTATTTATTCTTAAAATTGTCATTAGTTAAAGTTTATTATAATGTTGACTCTAACAGTTTGGTTAAGAATAGAATTACAAGATTTAGACGTCACTCAAAAAGCAGTAATGTAGGGAATTTTTGGCTGATATAAATTTTTCATTTCACTCATAATTGAGTATCGTTATGGTTCGATTGATTTCACTTAATTATTACAAACTACTGATATTGAATTAGTTTGTACACAATATTCTTTATTTTAATAACCTTTATTTTATTTTTTCAGGGTAGATTAATTTTAAAGATAACTTGTTGATTATTAGAACAGAAATACAGACCTATGAAATGATAACCTTTTATCATTACAACATAGAATTGCAGAATAGTTTAATTCAACTAAGATGAACTGACCTTAACCTATAGAGGTGTTAATTAATCAAAAGTAAACATGTTGATAAACAAGCAAAAGTATATTACAATAACAAAATTCAAAGGGCAATTGAACTACATCAACGTAATCAATGACTAACTGATTTCAGTCCGCTTGAACAAATAAATTTAGTAAGAAGTAGCATTACCAAGGTTTGAATTGATAATTTAAAATAAACTGAACATTGGGTAGATTGTTGGCTATAAATTAATGATATATCTGTGATATCACAACGAGTGAAAATTAGGGTTTCTGACTACGAGTTCTATTTTGACTTAAGTAAATATTCCGCCTTATTCCTTTGTACTATTTAAACTTATGTTAATCCAAACTAAGTCGTGAAAAGTCAAAAATTTCATTTTTTTGTTTTTACTCATTGAGGAGTAGCAAATGAATTAATAAATAGTAAAATGAAACTTTCGTCATTAGTATAGCGTTTTTTTAGATCTTTTTAGGCCTTTTGCCTCTATCAGGCCATACACAGTCGACCAAGAATCTCCAACCGACCCTATCTTGTTCTCTTATATCCAATTGCTCTATTCATGATCTTAATATCCACATCCACTTCGCGGTGTTATATGTTTCTTGGCCTACCTCTCCCTTTTGTCTCGAAGATTCCAAATTTGAGTTTACCCCATGGTGCGATTTGATGGTTTTTATAAATTATTTCTTATCCAACTCTTGTCTTTTTAATTTTCTCCTCGACCGGCAGCTGGTCTGCCACAGTAGATTATTGTTGATGGTCTCCGACTGATGAATATAAGCTTTCTTTGGTAGATAGTTGTTTATGAAAACCTGTATTGTTTTGGTCATGTTAGTGGTAGTTCTCTAACTTTCAGCGCCATATATCTGAACTGTTCTAACGTTATTTTTGAAAGGTTTGATTTGGAGTTTAGGGTATTCTTTAATTGCATTAACATTGCTCTTGCTGTGCCAATTCTTGCCTTTACATCTGAATCGGATCCTTAAGTGATACTGTCCAGGTACGTAAAGGCTTTCAGAGCTTGATGTTCGCTAAGTTGTATTTCAGGATCTTTCTTTTTCTTTGTGAATGTTGAGACCTATTACTGCAGAAGCTGCTGCTATACTGGGTGTCTTTGCCTGCATTTGTTACTATGTATGTGATAGAAAGGTTAACTCATCTGCGAAGTTCATGTTGTTCAGCTGTATTCAAGCTGTCAAATCTATTCTGTTTTCCTTGAAATATGGAGGTCTTCAAGACCCAACCATAAGATTAAAGGGCGAAAGTATGCAACTTTGCATGATACCGGTCTTCATGCATGACTTTACAGTGTAGTCCTCAGGTATTCCATAGTGTCGAAAAAGGTCCCATAAGGTTCCCATAATCACGCTGTCAAATGCTTTCTCATAGTCAAGGAAGTTGATGTTAAGTGACGAGATGTATTCAGCCGTTTGTTCAATAATGATTGGCAGTATTACGGATTGCTTGGAAAATATTCTATCTTTTCAAAGTTTTTGGTCTTCAAGTTGAAAGTCTACTTATTCTTTCAATCGGTTCAACGACAATTGAGTACTTTACTGGTACTGACAATGATATATAATTTCTATGGTTCTCGCGCTTACCTCATCGCTTTATATTTTCTATATTTACTTTCAAGTGGTCTGAAACTTATGTAAACTCTTTACATCTATAATTGTCGTACGATCCATTTTATCTGTTTCCGGACTCCATATAATAACTACGTCAACCTCCTATGTCTCCTTAATTCCGTTTCCAAATAACCTCACACCTGTTTATTCACAGACATAGTTATGATTGCTAACTTTTATCATTCTAATTTCCTCCGTCATCAATGTCGATAATGTTGAGGTGATCTAGAAAACTTCTCTCACAAGACAAGAAAGGCTCAGGAAACACTAAGAAGCATTTTGTCCAATCAGCGTTCACTTGAAGTTTAGCCAGAAACATCAAGAAAGCGAAAAGTAACATGTAGAGTTTCTGATTAGCTGATTACTATATTTCTCCTATGTTCAGTAACATTCCAGAATTTTCGGGAAACCCAGGGACGTCTAAAATATATTATAAAAACCCTATATTTTATGTATTAGAACGAACCTTTGGAGTAAAGTGCTTCTCGCATATTTTGCGCCTTTTCTCTCGTGTTCAGGTCACTGTGTAGTTCTAGCTTGGAGGCTACGAGAATAGCTTAGGGACCGAATATAGCGTTCAATTAGCAAGACTTATCAGATAACTTCTTATCATTGCATTTCTCAATGTCACCTTTTGATAGAAATAAAGTTATAAGCAGATAATGAGAAACCACGTAATGTAATGACTTCATATTATTCTACCTAAATTGTCATTCTGGCTTTATCCAAACACATGTGTTGCTATTATCTTACATAGAATATATCAAATATACTAGTTATTCGTCTATCCCTCAACAATAACAGTAGTATAAATCAATTCACTACTCATATACTTTAAATTTTTCTAAATATATTTATTATTATTCCATACAATATAACCTTTTATTTCTTATTACCATATTCGTTATTCTTTCTAGTTCTCTAATAATATTGGTATCGGTAATGTCATTCCCTCAATCTCTGTGTTATTCTAATTTAAAATGAGGCAGCATAACTATACTAAGTCGATCATTCCTTTTTGGTATGTTGTGCAATGTACACACGTTTGGAAATGTTTAATCGGTAGAGATTGAAACCTGTAGCATACTGGGTTTTCTTTTAAATGACTCATTTAGTTCAACAGTTTACAGAAAATAATTAACATTGACGAAAAAGAAAGATGGACCATTTTAAAATTGATAGATAAACTGCTGCTTACAGCTCATGTAATATCTGTTCAAACTGGATGGTTTTTTAATTCTTAATTTTATTTTACATGTTTTTATACTAAATCAGATATCTTCGTCAGTGAATTTTTGAATAGGAGTAACTCTGAAATGATGGTGCTATCCAGCTTGATGCTGGAATGTCTACTGTACAAAGCCTAAAATGAACAAATAACTCAATTTGAACACATATTGATTTATATTGACTTCCTATTCTCATCGCTTAACTAAACCATTTCTGAACCATCAGAAATATTATGGAGATAAACTAACTTGTTTTATATTTCTTTGATACTTCTGTTGTTTCATATAACATTTATTTCAGTATGCAGCATTTCTTCTAGTCATATTTTTGGCGCTGCTTGTGTTCACTATTGTATTTGGAACACGTAAACACTGGGTGGGTTGATTCTTTTTATAATGAATTATACTAAATAAAATAGTAAACTCCTATGATTGCATGCTTTAGTATTATTTGGTTTTGTTAAACTAGTTATTTTTTTTCGAAGACAGGAAAGTCTAATATTTTAATTATGACAATAGACGTATTTGGAAAGAAACACTGAAAAAGCCTAATTCTTAATATGTAATAGTACTTTACTCACCCAATAACCAGCTTCGAGCAATTGCAAGTACCGCGTATTTGTTTAACCTAATATACGGTTACATAAAAATCGTTAAAACTAAAAATCGTTTATATGTATCATTACCAAGGTTTGATTTGATAATTTCGAATAAATTGAGCATTGGGTAGATTGTTTAAATAGTTTAAATAGTACTGTTTAAACTTGGATTTATTCTCGGAAGAAGTGACTTGCACTAAGTCACGAAACGTCAGAAAATCTCATTTTTCTACTCACTGGGATATTACAAATATATTATTTATTTATAACAATCGTTTAGGTTGATTATGTTTTAGTATTCTTTATTTTTAACTTCCAAGCAAATATTACGAAGGAGGAAATTAATCAATAAAGATTATGACTGTATACCATTTATGTCTATTAGATTTCTATGAGTAATTACTCACAACACATTTCATGCATCTACACTGTAAAGATCATTATGAAACAAATTGTCAAGTTTCTTAAATTATTCACTAAGCACATGTAATTGATTAAGTGGTTGTATTAACAGGCATCTTTTTGAAATACAAGAGAAAAACAGTCATTCAGATTTACTCCAGTTGTACCAGTGTACCAGAATTGCCATTAAGAAATTTCGAAGAAAGGAGCTACCACCAAAGGATGCAAGAATGCGAAACACTCAGTCCGTTGTCGTTCATAAGGAATATCTAGACGATAATGATCTATGGTACATGCAATGTTTGCTCATTTTTCAAATGTGATTTTTTGTGAGCTTCTGTCATTGGTCAATGTAAAAAATGAGAACCTCACTGGTACTATAGCTTTTAAATTATTAGACCTGGTAATTTATCAGTTTCAGGCTCAATTTATCCCTATCCCTATAATGCATTTCATTAGTAATACACAAACTGTACCATTGATCACTTCGTCAGAGTTTTCTTGTCGTTTGTTGACAAAGTTAGCGAGTTCATTGTCAAGTCAACAACTTTCTTACTCACTATTGCAAATACTTCGGTTATTTGCCATTTAAAGCTTTCCTTTGTTTCCGTTCTTATGGATTTTAATGGTGTGATCAAAGATGGTCACAATGCTGGAAATAAATCATGGTTTCAAACCTATAAGGTCTATAGACAAACTTAAGAAAGCCACATTGATTTATCTATTCCTTCACACTTAGTTTAATTCCTAATGCATCTAGCATTTCGGTGAAAAAGTTACGTAACTGGTACACAATAAATATCATGGTTTCTGATAATTTAAAGGGCAAATTTCTCTGTATAGAGCAATGTATATAAGATTTGTTATTAATAACGTGTAATAAATCTCATCAACTTAGTAAGTGCAGTTAAACAAAAAGAAGAGGAGTGTTTTTATTTAGAAATTCTGAATTTAATTGTATAATATTATATAAGTAGTACTACACAGAAGTAACTAATTTGGCTTTTAAAACCACAGACAGTACTGAACAATCAGGACTACTTTACAAGAAAATGTGTTTATTGGTTGAAATCACCCCATAATCATATTGAATGACAATACCCGGAATTACATTACTTATTCCTATGTATCCCATCTTCAAGTAAGTAATTGGGAGCATTTGGATCATTGGGAGGTGTGTTCATTCAAGAACCAGCATTATTTGAATAACAATTTCTCAATACTAACTAGCTTTAGGATGAATGTCATTCAGATCTAACAAAATTATGATACTTGAAGTCAGCCTGATCGGAACTGAAACGAAATGGCTCTGACAACATAGGATGATGACAGTTTACCAAAAAACAAAATGAGGACCATTGAGTTTCAACTCAGTAGATGAATAATATGTTCCGAATAACATTTAAAGGTCCTTGGTATGATCTTGTACAGATCGCGAATATGCCCTTATATTAAATCTCACTTTATTGACTATTATTAGTCCTCCAAATATTCCTAAATGTAAAACTCTCAAATTTCGTTTTCATTACGTTAGCCAATCCAAACATCTCATTTACTCATGTTAGACATATTGTTTAAACGTCCATAATAAAATAACCTATGAATAATTCCCATTTATTTCGGTTGTTGTAGTTTATCTCTTGTTTATACATGTCATATTTCATTGAGTTTATTTATATTATGTATTTAAATTCCAGTTCCGTGATGAGCTGGGTATAAGTTATAGAAGATCAATTACTAGTGATTATCATATGGACAATAATTTTCCACCAAACACCGGTTTTACTGTATTTGTTAATGAAATTCAACGAAAGGTAAGATCCATGGCTTTGATTTTAGACATTTATATGCGTTATTTCCACTGCTTATGTGTATGGAAATAAAAAATAAGTATCCTATTTAGATTTACTGTTGACTAAGTTCATTAAACTAACAGCCTTATAAATGTATGTTTGCTTACTGAACAAGAAATAGGAAAATCGCATTTAGAGTTTTCGATCAACTTTCTATGTTATGTTCTACATGCTGAGAAAGCTGGACGATAGATAAAATGTCTCAAAACTTGCACAAATACACTTTTCACTAATTCTTTTGTTCCGATGAATACAAGTCATCTATTAACAGCTAATTTTAATACTAAGACTTAACGTAACGCCACACTAAAATCAAGTTCACCTCATAAAATACAAAATCATGAATACAGAACAATTCACTTTTGACTTAATTATGTCTTATTAATTGAAATAAAGGCTATTGTTTCTAACATAAAGATACGATAAAAATTTAAATGATCGAAAATTACATATTGAATAGTCCATGGAGAATCACTGATGAAAATAAAGGTTATGTATCAATAAGTAAGCTGTTATAACTTAGATTAAAGAAAGGGTACTTGAACATTGAAGTAATTAAAGTTATAAGAAATTATAAGTAAGCGGTATTTGTTTTTACATTTTTTTAAAGGAAAAAGAGATTATAGACTCGGCAATTTATCACCATTTTCTAAAAGTAGGGTGACAGATACATGTAAATAATTATTAAGTGGTAAAACGGTTGACTTATGGTCCTAGTTATATCGATTAAGTAATCAGTAACATTATATATATAATTCATATATAGTGATGCAAATATCAAACCATAAATAGCTGAGTAAAAAGCTTATTACTTTTTACATTTCCTAAATAAGTGATTTTTTATCGAGTAATGTGTGCAAGCTTAACTATAACAGTTGTTTGATGAAATAAATCCTTATTTATGGGATTTTTCTGTATTCACGTACTTTTTCAAGTGTTCACTGAACACTGTCAACTAGGCATACTTGAATCACAGGTGGGAGTAGGTCACATACACTGTTATTTGTTCAGTTGTTCAGCAAAACCACTAATTTTGACAATTTTAAAGAAAACGAGTGTACTTAGTTAAATTGAAATAAAACTTAAGTTTCTAGAAACTCACATAAGTGTTTGTTGGTTACTAAAGCAATGTCAGCTATGAAATTATGACTAGTATGATTGAAGTGTAAGCTTCCACAAGGATATTTTAAAAATCAGCAGATATCCCATAGATGATATTTAGTTAAATTTCAGAAAATATTTTTATCATCATTATTTAGCTGATTAATTAAACACTTATCTATTTTTATTCAAATCAAGCATAAATGCTGTGGTTCTTTTGACTATCGTGACTTCCAAGATAATGAATCATTCAAACGACAAAATTGTAAGTGCGATTCCTTGTTCTAATCATTCAAAGATTTACTGGAAAGTAACGTTTTTATATGTTCATATTTATAGATTATTTGAAATATGACTTATTATTTCCCTTCTTTAATTAAATCATACGAAGACTGTTTTATATTACCGAGAACAGTGTCAGATTGATTTATCTATAAATATTTATATTTCGTTGGATTTTGCTGCGTCATTAATATCCCTTGTAGGACCACATGATACATTCAGTATAAAGTGGAACTAAACAATTGATCCATATTGTCTTCAATCCTGTTCAGAACTGAAAGTATTTTAATGAGTCTTCTCTTGTTATATCTAGATGGTTGTTTCCTTGATATACCGCGTATAACTTGAGGACTAGAACGCCAGAACCCTTCCAAGTCTCAATGAGAAGACAGAAGACTAGTAAAAGAAATATTGTTCCAGACAGTGTCAATTATAGTACAAAATTGTCAGGTATTTATAGTTTTTAGTAAGAACGAAATCATCGTTACAGTCCTCCAATCCATATACAGGAAGTTATTAGCATTGTCCAATCGGGAAGCTACACATAGGGATTCTAGAACATTCTTCCGAAAGGTGATTGGATGGATATCTTCGGCTCCTTCTGAGCCTCTTACAGCTTTCTCGAGTTCACCCGTGGTCCGTCCTCACATCTCTGCAATCTGATACATTTTTGGATCAGAAATTACGTTCATGCTCTTATAATCGTCAATATAAGGTCCTCATCGATAATGTATGTAGGTGGTTTTAAATATAGATCTAACAACTAATTCAAAGAATACTGTTAAAAATGCTCTATCTAATATTAATCTGATTGTAAACCCAAACTGTAGCAAAGCGTAATATGAGTCGGTAGTCTTTCGTCATCTAACGACATTGAATTTTATCTATTTGAATAATTTTAGGGTGTTATACGTGAAGTTTATCACGAAATGTAACTTTAATTAAGGCTGTCTTCACCAAGTGGAGTAATTTGGAATTAATCTCAAGGGTAACTTTAAGAAAGTGATACCACAGAGTTGCCCAGAAAACTGTAATTTATATTTTATGTCATTTTGAAGGTTTTATGTTCTTTGAGTTAAATAGTTGTGAAGCTTTCGTTGTCTTTCTAAACAAAATCATCAACACATATCCTTAAAATAATTGAAATACCTCTAATAACTGAATCAACCTTATACATGGTAAGTTATTAAATATGATGAGGAAACAATCATGTGGTCTGTTTCTTTTTTATGTATTTTCTAACATAGAATCAGTATTCTAAAATACTGTTAAGTTATAAAGAAATAAACTACTTTACAACTAGAAATAGATAAGTTGAAATTAATCTTAACTTAATGAACTTTGAACAGATTCATTCGGATAACTGATGGATTATCAAAATGTACATTTAAGACTATTCGGAATTCGAAGAGTGCTCTGAGTAGTCTAATACTTTACGAATGAATGTATGCTTGAGGAATACAAATGATTGAGTAGCATTAATAAACAGAGATTCAAAAAATTGTTAACACACATATTACTGAGGAGTTTACTAGTCGGTAGTAAAATCAAGTATTAATATCGAACTTTATCAATCAATCAATCAATTAATTAATTAATTAATTAATTTAATTACTTAAACTCTATTTTTTTTTAGATAAGATTCCAGCCTCTTGTTGTAAAGATATAAAAGACAAAGAATGCTGGGAACGTCCAACAACACAGAATAGTTATAAAGACACTGTGAGTTTTAATCTTTACCTTTTCACATAAAAGAAAATTAATAAGCACTAATATTTTTCAAAAAGGCCACTTTTTATCCTAGAACTTCATTGTGTATATAACATGACCACCATAGATACACATATCTTGGCACCAACCCTTAACGTAGCAAGATAAAATAAAAAATAAAAAGTGTTTATTAGATGTTAAGCTAATCGACTTAATATAACAGAAAATTAGCTCCACAGCTGTTGTTGTATATCGGAGATACTGAAAAGAACATTCGAAGGAATCATGTGTTTTCACTAATGAACTGTTTTTTTTACAATGAATATCGTGAAAACCAATATCTATCTAATAATGATATGTTAGTTCATACTTCACGACTATTGGTCTATGAATGTGATAATAAAGAATGATATCTGATAATAAATGAGGGATAAAAATAACTTTGAGACATTTAGTAACTTCCAGAATAACTGCTAAGAACACTAATTGGTTTTGAAAGTGCTAAACGTCAACAATAATACCATATTTACAGCGAGATATAAACATGTTTTCTCTACTTAATTGAACTATCAAACGAAAAAGATCTCATGGGTATAACAGTTGGTAAACTCAAGTATTTGGTTTATATAGATAATGCCTGTTGGTGAATCCTTAACTGATGAAACGAATTTTGTCAACAGCACAGGTCGTTAGATCAAATATTGACCTGAAAAATGCTATTAATGATAAAATGTAAATTTGTTTAGAATACAATTCTTTATATTCATTCAAGCCTATTCCTCATATTATTATCAATGATTATGCTTTATTTTTCAACTAAAGTTAAGGAGTTCGATTATCTATATTCCAGTATGTAACTACCCTGCCATTATTTATTGTCTGAAAAATGTTAGACAAATATCTCGCAGTTCTATTCGATAAAATCAGAACACTGGTTATAGTATCTATTTAAACATTGTTCACTAAGATAGCATCTTAGTTTTCAATAACTAAATATGAGAATTTATAGGCTTTAAATTATATAACGGTTAAGCAGAATACTCCAATAAACATCCGAGAATACGCTTGTTGTAAACTTTTTTACGGATGGTACTTGGCATGTCATGTTCTGTTTCATCCTTCAGTATTACCATTATCCTTGGCTTTAAAACATACCGGATAACTGAAGTGAAGTTTTATTGCCACGCTTAAGTTACGGACTTTACATAAGAAAAGACTACATTCGTTACTTGTAAGTAGAAGAATAGTTTGAAAACCACCGCAAGAGAATGAAATCAATGATTCTACCTATATGGAGGTCCAAAAGTTATGCTAAGTAAGATATGTTAATTTTATCTGTATGGCTATGGTAAATAACAACTATTTTTTACCACTAATTACTGGCCTTCTTTGAGATTTATGTTCCAAGTTGAAACTCGGTGGTAATGAATTCAATCCCAAGGAGGATAAATAAAATGGATCATAGAGAAGTACTAAATCAGGTCAAACTCGACTTTCAGTTCTGTCTGATTTTAAAAGATATTATACTCATCATGAGTCAGCGTTTAAACTTAGCTTCAAGATTACTAGATGCTTTTAAACAAATCACAAACTTTCTACAAAGCCCTGTAGTGTCCTACTAATTTTTGTTATTTTCAAGAGTGGAATTATCCAGGTATACAGAGTAAAGTAATATCAGGAACGGTTTGGATTACACCTGTTTGGTCTAACACTATCAAAATTATGAACAATTGGACTATTTGTATAAGACTTAACTTTTGATAGATCTATAGAACAGTGCTGCAGTTAACGCAACGAATTTAAGTAAAATAGATCCGATTTAATACGAGTTAGGAGCTAAACATTGTAGGAGATATACCTCACCATTGATTAATAGAATCCAAAAGTATCAACGTTTTACGAGAGAAAATCAGAAGTAGTTTGTAAAGTCCAACCCAAATGCCATTAGTCCGGAAGTATAGATTGTTATACTTTACCCTTCTGATTACAAAAAAAACAGAAAGTACAGCTGAAATTACATTTGATTCATACCAATCATTGGTTTAAATTTGAAATGTGGACTGAACATTCGGTCACTAATTTGCTCTTTAAAGATATTGTGTTTGTCACGAAGCCTGGAACCCACGTCCTCTACCCCATGCAGGAGCGCTGGACAGGCTTGACACATGTATCCAGTGTTGTCAAGTCTGTACTGGTTTTTCGGGTTATATCACTTCGTGACAAAAACTATATACAGTCACTGAACATAAGACAGAAGTCGGCAAAGTTGTTATTGTAATGTTTAAGTATATTTTATTCTTAGTCGTCAAAAGGTGCTTATTTCGCCTCATGTCACTCTTCAGTGTCATGTGGTCTAATTATTTTAAGCATTTTATTTTCAGTCACTTGTTTATACATTCAAAAGTTCTTTCATCTATATTGATTTATACACTCAGTTATGATTCACATTTGTTATAAACGGAAATATAGTTCAAGCGAGTGGGCAAAAGAACTTATATTTGGATCATTTTACAATTTAATATAATTTTCTCATTCACTCCTTTCATTTTCTATTTTTGTTCACCCTTTTCAGGGTTGTTTCGAGTTTCTATGGTCAGCGGCACAACCAAGCTATCGAATTATTCTTTATATCTTGATTGGTCTGTTATTACTTACGGTTAGTTAATTAACTTATTTTTTAATTCAGCATCTAATTCATAGGAACTATATACAACATGGTGCCTTCATTAATTTAACCAAGGCCAAAACACTACGAATAATGAAACGAATCCATTCTATTTCAAGGCTTCTAATCAGTTGCAAACAGCTTGAAGTTACAAAGAACAATGTAATTAGAAACAACGGTATGATCCATTTTAGTTGGTCAACTTCATACTGATATCTGAAACGAATCTGCAAGTCACAAAGATCAACATTGAATACAAGATTCAGTACTGCAGTAAATTAAAAGTATCACATAATATACGTCAAAAATAAAATAAACAACTGGGAATGTAAATTGGAGTTAACTACCGATAATTATGATAAAATATTATCAAAGACTAGACAATAATTATAGGTAATTAACTCCAATTTACATTGCCAGTTGTTTATCTTATTTTTGACGTATATTATGTGATACTTTTAATTTACTGCAGTACTGAATCTTGTATTCAATGTTGATCTTTGTGACTTGCAGATTCGATGAAGTTGACCAACTAAAATGGATCATACCGTTGTTTCTAATTACATTGTTCTTTGTAACTTCAAGCTGTTTGCAACTGATTAGAAGCCTTGAAATAGAATGGATTCGTTTCATTATTCGTAGTAATTAGTTGAATAAAAAGTTTAGTATATTGCTTGTTTAACATTATCAAAGTATTCCATAACTGACAGTATCACCGAGTACGTTTTCTGTAATTATGCCAAACAATAAGTCCCACACTCGAATCCAAAATAACCGGAGAAATAAATGTAACTGGACTACTCAAAAGTGAGGAGTGATTAAAATCATGAATCGACCAATGTTAGACCACTATTAAAAACCTGGAAGGCCGTTTCGTCCTAGTATGAGACTCTTCGGTATTGTATATCCACGATCCAACACTCAGAATGGTCACTCAGTACTGTGGATTAATTGACGTTAGACATTGACACCGTTGGATGCGGGATCAGTGGTCTAGAGGTTAAACGTTCGCGCGCGAGGAATCCCATGCTGTGACGAAACGGCCATCCAGTGCTTCCAGGTTTTAAATGGTTGTCTAAAATTGATTGATTCATGAACTCGATAAAAACTCAACAATCTCTACATCCTTATACTGATAAGAAGTGACTGTTAAATTAATTATTCACGTGTTAACTCGTATTTTGAGTCCTTTCAGTTCTAGATGTTATAACGGGGAAAAATAATACGTGACTAACCGTTTGATCTGGTTGTAGCCAGGTGACTTACTGATGCAATGAGCTACTGAAAAGATATTAAGAAACAGAACAGAAAATAAGTTGGTTCATGTGATAAAACTGCGTGCCTGTGTACAAACATTTTTTTACCAAATCAATATGATTAAGATTGATTTAAAAAGTAAATAGCTGCATGATTCCTACTTCATAGGTCATTAATTTATGAAATTAAGCACTGATTAACAGGTTTGCTTAATTGCCACCACAGCATTGTTATGATGAATCAACAGGGAGAATAAGTTGCTACATCCCCGAAGAAATAGTTGAGATTTAAGTCAAGGCAGTAGAGTACAGTCCTGATTACTTTTGGAGCTGTTAATGGAAGTAAAAATGGTCTACAGTAAGATTAAAGGTATTAGTCAATGTTTCCTAGAAATTAATGGTTTGACTAGAAAAAATCATTTTCTAAAATGATGTTGTTCAAGATCTCCAGGATTTTGCTCCAAAGTAGAATGATGACTTCATTTTTTTCACTAGTTTAAAAGACAAGATCAATTTATAGCTACCAAAGCTGTACGTTTATTATTTATTTGTGATGATCTGTTATAAAATATGGTGAACAAATGTCTCTTGACAGAAGTCAGTCAAACTATAATAGGATCATTAGATTTAAGCTTATAGATAGCTATTTTAACTGATAAATTAATGGATGAATTAATTAAAATCGAAACCTATCGAGCAGTCTAACCTACAAAAAGCAACATATGACGAACATAAAACACCACCACACAAATAACTATAAATTCATTTTTCATTTATCAACCGTCTTACTTGATGATTGCTATATTTTCTTTTTGTTTCCTTTCATTCCATAGTTTACATTCGCGGTTATCTCTATCTACCTGCTGACACGATATTCAAGGGAGAAAATGCAATTGTTGTAGAGAAAACAAACAATTTCACCATTTTATTCGCTTTATATCTCTGTCTCACCTAATATCCCAGTTGAATTTATCTTTAGCACATATACCCTATTTATTTAACGTATTATATACAAATACCTAGGATCATCATATAAATTATAAAATGCGAAACTGTCAATTTATAAATATTTGATTGTGGTTACACATTTTTGTCATCAGTGTACTTCGCACTGATCGGTTAAACACACATCCAGAGTTAAATTAGCGCCAAGGAAAAGTTTCGATTTAGGAAAAACAAAAACAAAACAAAAGAAAACTGTAAAAACTGAACAGTTTAGAAAAGGTATCCTGTAAAATTCAATTTCGCTCGTCTTTTCTTCTTATTTAAGACGCTTAACCCATCTTGAAAGTGTTACAAATAAACATTTTAAAAGCGAATAACGTTTAATTTAGAAAAAGTCACTAGAAAAAACCTCTTATCTAACTTCATTTTATTGTTATGCAGACATTTATTATTAGTCACCTGACATGTGTTATTCTACTTGCTTTCTCATTATATACATATCAATATAAACATTAATTCTATATTATTCAAATTATATTAGCGCCTAACCAATAAATACTGCACATGGCTTAATAATATGCAAGTACTATCGTGCATATTTTTTCATATGCTCTATGTACATGTAGTATATATATATATATATATATATATATGCTTATCATTCTGCTAACATATTCACCCATTAAATATACCTCATGTTTATACCCCATCCATGTTCTTATTGATTATTAACCATATTTTTTTAGAATTTTTATTGTTAATATTTATATGCAAATTAGTTAGAAATGAAAGTGAACAACATTTCATATTAAAGTTAATTAATAGTCATTTAAAGTTTATCTAAATTTCTGAAAATTGAACAGATGATTTTCATATTCATATCAGAAGGGTTTTGTTGATATGATAGTAAGTCCAATGGTTGAGATCATGAGTCAATTGAAGCTAGATCACCGTGGAAAACCTGGAAGCACTGGACGGCCATTTCGTCCTATTATGAGACTCCTCAGTAATTAGACATTAACACCGTTGGATGCTAGCTCAGTGGTCTAGTGGTTAAGCGCTCGTGCGCGAGACTGGTAGATTCTGGGTTCGAATCTCGCGGGGGCGGGGTCGTGGATGCGCACTGCTGAGGAGTCCCACAATAGAAAAACGGCCATCCAGTGCTTCCAGGTATTCCATGGTGGTTCAGCTTCAATTGAATCATGATCTCACCCATTGAGATTTTCTTATTCAATCAATTATGATACCTTATCTTTATATTTTGGTTTAAGCTGTTGTTTAATATCGAAAATCTTCATCCGACTGCAAATAATTCATTGTGTAGCTTATCATGAGCGAAATTATACGTGAGCTAATTGAATAGGAAGAAAATCCTTGTGAAGCATTAGAATTCATGACTAGTCTACCAAATAAGGAAACGGATTTCCTTTCATTTTCTTATCTAATCTACAAGTGTCCATAATATGTATTTGTTGACAATTTGATTGACATGTACGTTGTCATAGAACAGTACAAATGATCTAAAATGACGAATCTAAAATTATGGTACTCAGTTTTTAGAATCATACACAGCCTACTAAATCCCTACGTCTTCAAAGTTTACGAGCATACTATTTTAAATTTTTACTTCGAATTTTGTATATTCCTTGTCAAAGACTGTTAAAACATTCCATCTTCTGAAACTATGGACGGTAGTTGCTGATTTATATATTTTTACTACAGTTAGCGTTGATTACTTTCATTGATGTTTCTCTCCTACTTTTCAAACAAACATACACAAAATAGTTCAACTCACAAATAATATTATAAGAACAAACCAGTTTTCCTGTTTTACGACAGTATGAACACTAAATAATTAAGTTCCTTATTTCCATAAAAAAAAATTTCGATCTAATAATTCTTTGGATAGAAGATAGATTCTCCCAGAAAATTTCAAACAGTAGGATTATCCTAAGAAATGAATGTTTTTTGAAAGTTTATGTACTACCAGTTTAAACTGTTGCGCTTTTTGCATTCCAAATGACAAGTCATAGAATTTGATTTTACATTGAACATTGGTGACACTAATCATACCTATACTAAGAAATAAAAACATAAAAGGCGTTCAAACTATGATTCAAGGCTGTATACAGCATCAACTGGTTTAATAGTAAGATAAGTGTGGATATGTTATGACAAATGTCACTACATATATATACTTTTTGGTTGTGCATACGCGTATTTCATTTTGCTTCAAATAAATAAGCATGGTTTTTTTTCAACAAAGAACTCGGTTAATAGTCTATTGTCAGACTGAATATTTTAAGTAGTCGCAAACTTTTGGACTAAAAATAATGCGAATTAAGACGACACGTTATTTAGGGCCATGGGTCATCTAATCACAATTTACCAAAATTTAAAATATAAGACAGGATGCAGAATTTGGTGTTACGGAATGTTATATAGGAATATATCTGAGGAAAGTTGTAACAAGCTGATGACCAGACGAGGTTAGAATTTTCTCAGTCTAATGACTGTTTGTGTAATTTTCATAAGAATTTCACTTCATGTTTAGTAAGGGATAACTAACAATTCAGCTAAATATACCGGGTATGAAAATTGAAGTTAGTAAGATATTGACGAATTACAAGCAAAGATGGTGGCTAGTAGTGGGATCCATCTCATTTGGGACTCGTTAGCTAGGTGTACCCGCGTCCTAGAGTTGATGTCCACTCCGGAACTCGAACCCAGTACTGTCCGCTTCAAGCACCATCATGTTATCCGCTTAGCCACTGAGTTCCGATAGCCACTAGTTTGTGCAGTGGGTTGAAGTTTAAATTGACTTGTCATTGTTTATTTGTATCTCCCCATTGTTGATGCCCATATGCCAATAAGCGACTGATCAGTCTCAGTCCTGAACAACAATGGAAAATACAAGTAAATAATACTAAGTAAATTTAATGACGAATCACGTTTAGATATAAACTTCATTGGCAAAAATGGGGATTGAGACAATGATTTCAGATCTCTAAGAGGTATTAAAATGAACTTTGATTTTATAAAATAGATTTCTGAGAAGTTTTGCATTGAAATACAAGGAAAAGTTGTTTAATGGGTAAGTTAAAAATAGAGCAGCCATACCGACCTAGTAATAAAGACTAATTGAAACAGTATTAGTTTGGTGAGTAGAATCACTAGTCGAAACGAGTTATATGTTAAAATTTTATGTTGACATTAAAGTGTTAGCAAGAGACAATATTTCAAACTCATGGAATCACAAGTTTTTATACAAGACGAATGGATCAGCAAATATATGGGCCCTATAATTACGAAGGTACTGTCAATAAGATTAGCATAAGACATCTAATAAAATCAAAACTCAGATTTCACGAAAAGGATGTTCGGTTTTGTATGTTTATTTTAGAATTGTTAAGTTCTTTGTAACTAGCAAAGCATATTGTTATTTTGACAGGAGTCAGAGTATATATAAACTCCAACCTTTATCACAGATGAAAATTTAGTAGTGAGAAAGTTCTATCCTCTGTCGTTCAAAGGATTAGTGGGTTTAACCGAGGCTAAGCAAAATGGTACATCGAGTTTACTCCTATAAATGCTTACTGCGTCGGTAGGAATACTTTTAATTATGTTTATTGTCCATTAAAGTCTAAATTCTCGGATGGGACGACAGCGTAGACAAAATGTGTGATTAAGTAACAAATGAAGTGTTTGAATCACGGTTTTTTAAGTTTGATGAATGAATGAATTTGAGAAATCATTTTCCTTTATATTAATGTAATACATCAGTGTCACTATGATCTCTAAAAACAGTTCAAGACCGATACTATGATATCGGATGTTTCTGATCAACTGTAACCGTCATCTATTAAATCAAATTGGTGATAGCAGAGGACTAAATACCGTTTCTCAAAAAATTCTCAGCATAAATAGTGTTTATAAGTTTTCGAGATTTATTTATGTTAGTGCGACAGAGAAATGTATTGACCGTTCAATTCTCAATAACAAAGACACACTTTAGTGAAATTCAATGGGAAAAGACACTTCATAAACGGTCGACTCGAACAAAGATGCTTCTGGTTCTTTTATCCAACTGCTTGACAGTCGTAGGATTTATGCTATTTTCTAAAAAGTAGCAAAGATTCATTGTCTATAGTTTTTAGATTATTTCAGATGAATTTGGAAATCCTCCTGTGCTTTGTACTAACCTGGATATTTTTTAAATATAAGTATAAGGAAGAACCAAACATGTATGTTTACGAAGATATCAACAGAATAACATTGTAAACTCATAAGAAAATAACTTTATAGGCATTGCTGGGTGCACAAAGTTAAACCAATCTGTTCAACGTAAAACTTTTGAGGAATAAACTTCACTATAGTATTGTAATTTTAGATTATAGTAGTATTAAATAGTCATTTCGAATTACTTTAATTTCTCCATTTATTAAAGGAATATATTTTTAAAATAGAACTATTTAATTGGTTGGATATATTATGATAAGCTTACATGGTTCCTCAGACAGCACACAGTACTTTGATATCATTAGTAGTTTCTTACTCTCTGATACTGATTTCTTAAGTGATATTTTCAGTACAAAACCTAGTTATTGGTTGACAACTAATGTCATGTTTATATTTTTATTACTGACAGAAATTAACTTCAGTACTCTAGTTTTTAATTTGAGTGGTTGTATTCGATGATTCATGGTTGATTGACAGAATTCAGTTGACAGAGGTTTATAAATAAACAATATCCCACATCTAAATGTGATGCTTTCACGCAATCATTTACCTTAACAGTACTAAGAATCATCGGATCGCACGTTATTATTGAAAATAAGGTTTTCATTTGAATTTGAAAAGAATATATTTCTCGTCATTTTAGGGGTGTTGCAATCGTATGCAACAATAAAGAGAGTATCGAGTGACTGGCCTTTAATTACCATGTATTTATCAAACCATTAAAAACAAAAATGATAAATAATACAAGGAGTTCGACGCAGGCTGTCATTAGGTTACTGATTGTGACACTGAATATTGCGGATCCAAGTCTGATGAAATGTAAGATTTGCTAACTTTACAGATATATTTTGCTGCGAAATTCCATGATGTGAATAGCCTAGACTTAAAAATTATTGTCGATTGGTTGGGAAGATGAAATACTAAACCTCCTCCAACATGATACGGAACCATTTAAATTTGATGATTGAAGATAATCGTCAGGAAATCCTGGACTTTTGTGCTAGTTAGCACGTCAAAGGGGTACTTTCGATGCTCAAGGAAGTGGTGTGCCTCATAGAATTCGCCGGGTCTAGTAATATAAGACGTCACTTTTGAGCTGTAACTGGTCTGTAGGACTAAGATAATTCTCCTCAAGACTACAGATGCATCTTGTTAGTCGGTGCCAACTAATAGAAAACCCTGGTCTAGGGTTTCCTAGTGAGAACCTCGAATCATCTAGCACAACCTAGACTGTTGGTTGTATTGAAACTTAATCTGTAAAATTTGATCAACTCGAAGGAATAAGCAAACAGGACATTACTATTGAAAAGTACTCAGCCAATGTAACCATTTAGCTTGATGACCACATTACAAACGCAGTTGGTAGGATCCATTCTACTCTTCAGTGATCAATAATTATACGGATGCATATCTCAATCAGTCACTCGTCTTCATTTAATCAATGTGCACTGGAACGGATGATAGGACATAGTTGTAGAGCCGGTCTGATTAACAGAATATATATATTTTAACTACCACTAATTCACAGATGGTTGTTTCGTTTATCTAGCTCTAGCCTAAACATTTTTACATCCTCACTTCTATGCCCATATCAGTATCAACCAACCTAATGGATTATTTTGAGAAAAAGCCAAAATGTGAAACAAAATACCTTCAATGTATTTCTTTATTACTGGCGTTAAAAATAATTATTTTTGTAGAATACTTTTTCACTCTACTATGTGTAACATTTATCAAACAGACCAATAAGGAAAAACTTGAGAGACAGAGAAAAAAGAAAGATAGGCAACTTGCCTGGGTGAAGTTAACAGAAACGATAAATGAGATAAACATGTGTGCAATTCAAAGTACACACAAAATACGATATATTTACTGCAAGGATGCTGATAATGATAACAGTAATAATAACAACAAAAATAAAGGCAATCTTATTTATATACCGTAAATGGGATGATATATATATAAATTAATCAACAGAAGTAAATTTCCCAACATTCCTCTTCCCTACCACTAGTAACATGTGTTCACTTTATCTGCTTCATTGAATGACAATAAACATCTTACAATCTCAATGAAAAGGTGTTAGTTTTTCGTTCATTTCATTTTTACTGACTGGTTGTCTTACTCCAGAACCAAAAATTGGAAGAATAACGGAAGATAAGAAGTAACAAAGCATATAGACAATCACACGCATTAAACAGAAGAAAGACTAAACAGAATTCAGCATTGAATATAACTATATCGAGAAATAAAATGATGTACTAGACAGATTATATATTTTATGATGGAATGCTGAGAATGAATGTCACAGGAGACGAGACCTCTGTATTTCACTTACTGAAGAAATTCTGATGATCGAATAAAAAAGTGAAGAAAATTTCAAAAAGGATATTCTAGATTATCTATCTATGTATATAGATGTACGTCATCATACTTCAACAGAGTCATGTGAAACTCTCCTCAAAAGGATAACTGTTACAGAAATATAAAGTAAACCGAATATAACACATTTGTTGATTCTCTCTCAATTAGCGTTTCCCATAAAGTAGAACAACTTCTAAATTTTATGGATATTTTTCACAATAACAAAATGTTTAACATAAGATGAAATTAAACGAGTTTACTAAAAGCAACTTCGTATCATGAAATTAATTCAGAGAATAGGTTTGAAATCAGCAAACGTAAGGATGAAGATAACGATTATTCTAGGCGTCCTTTCTGAGCACTAGTCAGATCCGTTGCAGTAAATTAAAGTTAATGTGTGTATGTGTAAAGAAGCGCGCAAGCAAGAGCATCTAAATAGTCTGTAAATTTATCTTAAATTCGCAGTTTTTATTATTCCACCAGGGCCTGGAAGTTGTGTTTTACCCATTAAATCAAGATCCACTTGACGTGCTGCAAGCCTGCCCTCGTTAATTGCATGTACCACGAGAGATTGCCCACGTCGACAATCTGAAATTTCATAGAAACAATGGGAATGGAAAATTTATTAAAACAGTACATTTGATATTTCTTTTAACGATATAAATTATACAATGAATAATTCCTTATGACAAAATAAAGTGGATATATTCAGTTCATTATGGTGAAAGTGTTTCTCAAAAACTCGGAGGTCAGTTAAAATTCTGAATCGGAACAAAAGTCCAGAGAACTGTCATAAATTTTTACGCTTTACTGGTAAAACAATCCGTCTGAAAGTCAAAGAAACGTCGTATATAGCGCACATGTCTGAGGAGGTTGAAAGTTAGCACAGAATTATTGAGCCATTCAAATGTAAAAGTCTTAAGCATCCCCTTCAGTAATGGTCATTTCCATAAGAATTCATATAAGCTTTGAGGAAAAATACTCGTTAATAACACAATACTTCATTCTTGGAGTTTAGAGCATTACTTGTTCTACTTGTCTTAATTGCATTTTCAGAATGGGGTTTTGTGAAGATTTTAGTAATTTAATAGTTTAATTCATGAGTCATTTAAAGCTAGACCACCATGGAAAACCTGAAAGCACTGAACAGCCGTTTCGTTCTAGTACGGGACGAAGCCCGCGTTCGCTACCGTGGATGCGCACTGCTGATGAGTTCCATGCTGGGGTGAAACGGCTATCCAGTGCTTTCAGGTTTTCCATGGTGGTCTAGTTTTAATCGACTCATGAATTCAACTGTTAAATTATTTGTATTTTATGGAAAATAGTACACTGATGAAATAAATTCCTTAACTATTTTAGTAGTTCAGTCAAGATTGATGGGTCATAAACATCTAGATCAACTATATCACGTACTAGTGAATCAGATTTAATTAAGCTTACTTGAAATTTTGAACCAGTGTCATTCAGCATCCTGAATTATTATCAATTCCAAAATGAATTACATAGCTAATGATTGAACGTATAACTCATTTTATTCAGATTGCAACACCAAAGTAAAAATGACGATAATTTTTCGCTCAAATTCTATTTATTTTGATTTAGATTTAGTAGTTAAGTATTTCGATTTTGTTGTACCTTATCACTTTGTCTCATTTTCTAAACAGAAATTAATTTATTCAGACAAAATTTAGGAGAAAATAATTGAATTCACTAGTCATGTTTTTGTTTTCAATTTAGGTTTATGCTACGCAATGTATGTAAATGAGTGCAAGTATTTGTTTTGTTGATAAAGTTAGTTTTTTTTTATAATAATGTTTTGATTATCATGAACAATATAAACTAGAATATGCTCCGTTATGTTTGTGACAAGTAAACTAAATATAACTGTGTGGTGTGGGTTACTTATATCCACGCAAGTAGTATATAACGGTGGTCAGGCATAGAATGTATGTCAGTAGAGGGTCTATGAGGAAAGAACGGGAACGGAATGCAATTGGTATGAAAATGCATGAACAATGAAATCTGAGACAATAGATTGATGTTTGCAACAGGAACAGTCAAGTTTGAGACGATGGATTGAAATTTTGCAGATTAACGATTTACTATGGTTCTCAGATTTTAGTGAGATGCTCTGTAATTTTGTCTCCACTCGTGTTCTTGTTGATTACAATTGTATTTGTTGACTTTTCGTAAATTTCTAACCACCCGGTAACTGATTCAAAAGTCACTTTACCATAGCACCGTTATCATCAATAGTTTTTATTTATTTTCATAGGCATCTTTAAATCTTAGGCTATAACAATTAAAAAAACTCAATGTGATATTAACTGTTTAACATAATTAGGTTAACGACATCGCAATCGGTAGCGTTTAATGATTTTGGAAGAAACCTAAGTTCGTAAATCGATTTAATTAACTAATAGTAATCTGATTCCCAAAACTGCACGATTAAAAGATAATAAAGCAAATGTAAACCGCAACAATTTCTGACATTTTCATCACCAGTTGCAAAAATCCACTGATATCAGTAGCCAATTTACTTCACGATTATATGCAGTACACTCGAACCAGCTCTAAAGAGTTATTTGGTCGTTTATGCAGATGCACTTATACTACTTATCTAATAAATTGGTTTTTCACTTGCAAAATAATAGGTCTCAAAGTATTTCAAGGAAATCATACTTCCATTTCCTACATCTTCACTGAAACCATGCAATAGCAATGATACCTTCATTTAATAATCCAAGACTGAATACCTTAATCCTCTCCTTTCTGAGTTCATAGGTATCAATGTCAACGTTGGACTTGATAGTTTCACGAAACGCCAGAAATACAACTTTTCTACTCATTGGGATATAACAAAAGATGTATTTATTATCTCTCCTTTCTGTTTGCTATCAAGGTATATGCTAATATGTCATGTGGATACAATAGAACTTAACTAAACTAATCGCTGAATATTCGGATACTGCTTAAATAGAATGATGTTTTGTTTTATTTATTTACTTCGTTCTTTTTGAGTAGTATTTGCAACTTTTCTGTATAATAACAGTATGACAATGGCAGAAATTATCACTCGTTTTTATCTCAAAAAGGGAAACTGCCAAAATAAGAGCAGTTGAGTGTAAAGGGAATGGGTCAATGCAGAAGTAAGTGTTTTTGACTTATTAGTGAATAAACATATATGGGGATTTAGAGGAGTCATATGTTGCTTACCAAAATGATTAATTAGTCGATAAAAGTTCGCGCCCTCAGCTTTTTTTGTACACAACTTAAATCAAGTTCCTTAGACTGTATAACAATAATCTGTTTCATGTTTTATACAAATTCATTGAAATATTCTTCAAATTGCATCATATATCAAACGTTGCTTGGGTTGTGTAACATAACCAACAGTTTGCTTGACTCTCTTGTATTTAAACTCACTTCTCAACCTAGCAGTGCCTTCTGAGCAATCTACGCACCTGGAAGTTATCGTAATGACGCCCAATTTGTAAAGTATCACTTATTTTTTAGTGCAAATCCTTCTTAACCATGCAGGTAAATAAACAGGTGACATCTAAACGAGAATCAAATATTTCCGAAGCCCTTTGAAAAGGTGAATGGTACGAAATATCAGAAGATTTCGTCAAAATGCTTAAATAACTCATTATTTTATCATAACCAGTACAAGTTTCTAAGTAGTAACAGTAGTGGACTGAATGAACTGTCATACTTCATTAATTTAAACCAAGCAATTGAAAACTAGCTACTGAGTATCACTTAATAGTATAAGGGTGAACATAAATAGTTCTTAAACTGAATGTTTATCACCAATGTGTTCATTTTATATTACTGTATTTTTCCTATAAGTTATATTAGTGTAACTTTACTTCGAAAGTGTGTCTAACTGTAAAATTCTAAGGTTGGCACTTCTTTAAACTGTATTGGTACGTGAATACAAGTTCGTAGTTTGTCAATCAGTTCACAAATAAACTTTGAAATGATGAAATGTCTGTTGAAGCTGAAGAATTAAATTAAGTACAAAGTTGAATATTCTGGCTTATCAGGTATGATTTGGATTCTAGAAAAGTGAAGATAATAGATCACGTAAAGGTTATTTTTCTATAGCACAAAATAACTAGAATAGGCTTAGAAATACTGGAACTCTTAAGAAAACGTATTATTTTTAAACTATAAGGATCTTTTGTGATTATAAATGATGTTACTAATAATATATGACTATTAAATTTTAGTTTGAATACAAGTAAAACGTTGGACGTCTGAATGTAATTAAGGAGATCTCACTTACCTCCAGCAGCATAAACCTTAGGAATGCGTGTGGTGTATGGTTTATCGGGTAGAACTTGAATTACTGACTGACTAGTTAAACCTAGTTCAAATTCCTTGATTAATGTAGTTTCAGGTCCCATAAAGCCCATAGCCAGTAAGACCAAATCACATTCGAATGTTTCTTCAGAATCTTATGGAAAAAAAGATTAAAAGAGAGAAGTTACATTTTTCAAAGTCTAGTTCATTGGTTGAGCTGGAATATTTCCATGATAATACTATAACTTGATAGATAAACATACTATTTAAGAACACTATTCATATCAATAAATCAACAACTTGCCATAAATTAGTCTTCGGAATTAAAGATAATATATTGACAAAAATCAAAGTGACCACTGATATTACTGGAGGTATAAACGCATCAGGATTGCCCAGGACAGGGTTGGATGGAGAATGCTGGTGAGCGGCCTATGCTCCTTCACGAGGAGTAACAGGCGTAAGTAAGTAAGTAATAAACGCATCACTGTTCCTCTTTAAAAAAAATACTTCAATGCCTTTTGAAATTTTTAATACATAAATCATGCACTTGACTTTGGTGTTTCAGATCGGTTATTTGTAAAGTGCACTAAGTTCCAAATCTAATTCATCAAACAAGTGTTATCTAACAATTAAAAAAATCTGAACCAGTGAAAATGTCTTTTGGTTAATTCAAAGCTAACATAACAAGTTATTCAACATAGTAATGGATCATTCAAGCAAAGAATGTGTTCTTTGACAAATCTTTATCTTTCATAGTTAAGATCATGAGTCAATTGAAGCTAGACCACCATGGAAAAGCTGAAAGCACTGGACGGCTGTTTCGTCCCACTGTGAGACTTCTCAGCAGTGAGCATCCACGATCCTGCCTCGCGAAATTCGAAACCCAGGACCTGTCAGTCTCGTGCGCGAGACTATATTATTGAAAATTCACATTTTTAAGTGAATTCACTACTTACACTATTATATTTAAGTTCTGAATTATATGAAAAGTTAACTGCTTAATTAAAATATATCATGTTGTACGTAGTGTACTTCATTCAGTTTTACTTAATACGTTCAAGTTCAAATTATTACGTTTTAATCTAGTTTTAGTTGATGCACAATCATGTAGTAATGTAGACGAATTTCGACGAATAGTAAATTTTGAACTGTGAAATTGTTTCTAAAGATGCAAAAATCAATGTGAATTTTCTAAAACATAGTGCAAAATAATCAATTAACCATGAAGATGTATACTAAGATCTAATTTCTCTGTTAGGAAACGTTTCACTGATACCTGAGTATGTACCATTTCTGGGAGATAAAGTACGTATGTTCTTCGAATTAAACAAAATAGATAGTTATGACTTCAATAATTATCTGACAGTGATATTGTAAAACAAACTATGAAATTTACTTGGTACTTCATTCATTAACCACTTCCCGGTACTTGATTTGGTCCATGCAACTTTAGTAGTACGTATCCCGCCTACTGATCCTTTCCCGTTGTCTAGAAATTCTTTAGTTATTGTATTAAATTGTCTTGGGTCCCCGTTTATACGAACAGCAACTTCTGAGTGCCCATAATCTACTCTCCATATGCGAGGCCATTCAGGCCATGGATTTTCATTAATATCACGATTAATTGGTGGTGGTGGGAGAATCTCAAACACACGAATATTTTCAGCTCCCTGGGGAATAAATATTTAACATAAGACTTATAAGAAAATAAGAAATGCATTATTTGGTTAACAAGTTATCGTTCGAGCTAAGAGTGCTTAATACACTTATAATTTCGACTTTAAAACAAATCAATACGGTTATATTCTAAGGATTATCAAAACAGTACATCAGCATCCCATGATGTAAATAATTTGCATTTCGCTGAATTTAAAAAAAAATTAATTTCCAAGTGAAAGTTCATATCATCCAGTACTTTTGTGGATATCTATGCTTATTTTAAAGTTACTGAGTACTAAAATATAACTCTCTTAATATAAAAATTTGACTTACTTGGCGTACAGATGTAGCAATACAATCAACACCTGTGTCACCCCCACCGAGTATAACTACACGTTTACCTTTGGCTAATGCAGCCACAGAATCACAATCAAAATTATTATCATTTTGAAGATCAAAATATGTATGCTTTATCTTATTCTTGTGTTGATAACGTTGCCAGCGTTCAAGGAAACTCATAGCAAAATGAATACCTTGAAGTTGACGACCTTCAAAATAGAAATTGTTTGAAAAATAAAAAAATATTATTGTAAGATCATGATAGTAACATATTCTCAGAAAAAACTTCAGTTTATAACAATATCGGTGAATATCTAATTGTAAAGATCATATGCAATTTGAAAAAAGTTAGTGATTACTCTGAATTCTGATTTTTTCAAACATATTATAACCCCAGTGTCCAAATAAGAGTTCATATCACTAGATTTCCAACCATACTGTTTTAAAAAGTAGACTACTACCTGATTTCCCTCTTCAAAATGGTAATAGGTGTTCGGAACCTGTGACTAAAGTAAATGAATATGTTTAAACAACCAAATTATAACTCTTCGAATAATATTTTGTTAAATGCTCGAAAATCACTTCATTACTTGAAGCAGGTATATTCCACCTTAAACCTACTCTGGTAATATTGGCTTATTATTCAGAGTGATTAGGTTTCAAATTGTGTTCACATTATTATTATCCTTGTCTCCTCTCACCTTCCGTTTCCAGTCTAGTTGACCTTTTATGTTTTATATATAAATGTTCTTAACAAGTATATGTGTGATCAGATTGTTCGAAATGTATTGTGCTAATATATCACATAGCTCTGATAATCTTCGTCTTCTTATTACATTATCGATATTTCTAGTCATTAAATAACTTCTTTATTCTTGAAAATCAGTATTTATACCATTCATGTCAGTAATTTTAATGTTAATACAAACAGCTTATTTAATCGACTGAACTCATTCTTATTAAAGTAATTTCAGAAATAAAATCCGATTTTGATTTATTATAGACTTGATCAAATGTTCCATCGTTTTCACGTTAGATATCCAAGACAGCTATTAAGTTTATGATGGTCGAGGATAAAAAAATATTAGATTCTATCAACTAAATAAACACTTTGTCACCTTTAATAAAGCAGAAATTATAAATCATGTAAAAATAATTCTCCATTGTAACTTAATGGAGATTTGAACAATCACTATAATGTATTTCATCAATGTGATTAGTGATTCAACTCGCATATTCAGATCTCGTAGTGGCCAATTGTTCGACACTGTTCAACTCTACTAAACTGTTGATACTGAGTAACTGTCATTATATTAAATTGATGAAAAAAATTTTTCTACAGATTTTGCTTGATTGATAATGCAATCCAAGACTCGTCATTAAAATAGTTTCCTCTTATTCTTTCAAACTTACCCATATGTCATAGTTGAGTAAGATGGATTTTTCGGAAATAGTTCAAAATTGAAGTTAGATATCGATTATCCTAACTCGTCAGGGAAATATTATTACTGTCGACATTCAATCAAGGATTCTAAAGGTGACTTATGTACCTTTAACAACCTGATTAATTTGTTGTCAGCTTTAAAGAAACTGAATGGTAAAATTATAATCTTATTCACAGTAATTTACAAAATGATTACCTGGAATATTCAAATCCCGAGGCCAAGTGGCACCCAAACATAAAACTATTGCATCAAATTCATCCAGTAGTTTTCTAGCTGACCAAATATTTTCACTATCTGCTGGATCGCGACAAACGGAATTTAAATCTCTGGGTTCTGAAGGTTGGCCATCATTACCGACCCGTGTATTTAGCTCGAACTTAACGCCATTAGCTTTCATTAGATTTAACCGGCGATCTAGAACTTCACGGGAAAGTTTCATAGTTGGAATTCCATATCGTAGCAAACCACCAGGTAAGTTTCTTCGTTCGATTACTAGTACATCGTGTCCAACCTGTAAAAGCAGAAAATTAATTGTTACCATGATGAATAGCCTATTTACTGTGCAGTTGACTATTTTATGCTGTGTTTAAACCTATCATAATAATACAAAACAATTTCATACTGTATATTTCGAATTCGCGCTCTTGATTGTATCTTGAAGAAGTTCTAGACTTATTGGGATTGGTACTACTTCGTTATATTATTTCAAATTGACATCTGGCGTCACGCTTACTTCTATAAATTTGTTGTTACAAAATGTTTACATTTATGAGTTCCGTCTTTAAGTTTCCCCAGTAAATGTGTTTGAGCATTTAACATAAACTATGTTCAGTGGAAAAAGACTCAACGAATACACAGCTTAAAATTAAATCAAACTTTTTTGAACTAGGAAATAATTATTGCTTTTCACATGTATTTACCTTATTTAGTTGATCTGCACAAGCTAAACCGGACGGACCACTACCAATAATTGCAATATGTTTACCAGTTGGCATACGATTCTCATCAGGAATAGGATGTAACCAGCCATTTTCCCAGGCTTTGTCTGCAATGGTACCTTCGATATGCTTTATAGTCACTGGATCAGAGTTTATACCAAGTACACAAGCACCTTCACAAGGTGCTGGGCATACACGACCTGTGAACTCAGGGAAGTTATTGGTTTGTGCTAAAGCAATATGAGCAGCGTGCCAATCACCCTGTATAGAGAAAAATCGTAAGAAGAAACGTTTATTTTAACTCAACTAAATTTATGAAACCAAAAAAATGAAAATCGTTTTTAAAAACATTAATCAAATGAAAGAACAACATGACTTGAAACCAATAAACTGATTAAAACCCTACAAACTAAACTCAGAAATATTTATGTTTTTTAAACTCACACCCCTGTTCGTTTATTAGAGGATTCAACTCTCAACCATATGATTTTAGGTTTGAAATACGCATCTTCCTCCCTTTTAGAAAGTTGGGATTAAAACTAACCAAGATACCTTAGGTGTAGCTCAAAGCCGAATCCATATACCTATAATATTATTAATCACAAGCCTTCTGGATAAGGACTTGTAATAGAATCCTCAAGTACCCAGTTATTGTACGATTCCTAATTTTCACTAGCTTCAATATGCGTTTAAATCCTCATCTTCAGAAAAAACACGAGATATTCATGAATGATGTTTACCGTATGTACCTCTATTGGAAGTTGTGCGACCAGTCACTTTAGACATTTGCGATAAAATGAAGTGTAAGCTGTACACACCAGTGTGGATAATTTCTAAAGCAGCAAACAAAGAAAGTGTTGTGGTGATCCAGAAAACTTTTCACACAAGACAAGAAAGACTCAGGAAACACTAAGAAGCATTTGATCCAATCAGTATTCACTAGAAGTTTAGCCAGAAAATCAAGAAAGTGAAGTCACATGTAGAGTTTCTGATTAGCTTATTACTACACTGCTCTTATGTTTACTAGCATTCCAGAATTTTCGGGAAACCCAAGGACATCTAGAATATTATAAAAACCCTATATTTTCTGTACTAGAACGAACCTTTGGAATAAAGTGCTTCTCGCATACTTTGCACCTTTTCTCTCTTGTTCAGGTCGCTGCGTAATTCTAGATTGGAGGTTACGAGAATACCTTAGGAAACGAATATAGTGTTCAGTTAGCAAGACTTATCAGAAAGTATCTCACAGTTGATCTATACAAATAACTGAAACATATAGAACTGAAGATTTTCAACAAGAGATAAGAAATATGTGCATGAAAAATTTGTTTCGTCAGTGAGATAGGGTCCAGTCTTATTAGAAGTCTACAGTTATATCATTAAGATCAGTTTTTATTTAAGTAACGGAGCTGAAATAATGAAAATTAGGATCAATCAGCTTTGTACAACATAGAACCTGGCATATATAGGCAGCGGTTCTAGTTCCCAGTTCAGGAGACTATATTTTATAAGCGTTTTGACCAAACATGATTATGTCATCTGTGTATTTCAAGTCAGCAAGTAAATCTCCTGGTAGAAGTTCAACCCATAAAAAGTCAGACGATAGTGTTTCTGAAAGGATGTTTTTGGTAAAGTTAAATGAAAATAGAGAAAGTGTACAACCCTGTTGAGGTTGACAACTCCAATGACAGTTCTCCATGAACTTTGACTCGATCATTATTTTTCTGGTAGAAAGCTAGTACAAGGTTGATATCTTTCTTTGGTACGCCTCCTAATAGAAGGGACTGCTACAGAACCTCTTGATCACCCAAGTAAAACGTGACCTTGAGGCCAGGGAATACAATCGCAGTCCAATATTGTAAGGCATGTCTACGTGACAGAACCTGACGAGGGGGGAGAATTCGGTCTAAGCATTCACATCTGGGTCTAAAACCTGTCTGGCTTTCTTGGGTTCGCCCTTCACGAGCCCTAGTTAGGCATTGGATTATTATTGAGAATAATATTTTAGACAATACACTAGTCAAACTGATAGGGTAACTGTTTCCGATGCCGATGAATTTCACTAAAGCGTCACATTGTTGGTGCACTGGTTTACATAAAATGTGAAGTGTTGTAAATTTTACATGAAACATTTTCATTTCTAATGTCAAGCCCTTGTATGGCCTAAAGCTCTTTACATGAAACTAGTATGACTCAAGAACAGGATATTTATGATGTGTTTGTTCAATGATATTAAAGGTAGAGAAATTATCTGAATGATGATTCTATTATCAAGTATAGAGATAAATTTATTTATAGGCTATTTAACAAACCTTAAATACTAAATCATTCCAGTTTGGAATAAGATTGCCAAGAGGACACCCAACATATGATTGACAAAATGGCACGCCACAATCCATACAGCGAGCAGCCTGTTTGACTAAACCTTCGCGTATTTGTTTTAGAGCGTAGACTTCTTCCCAGTCTTTCAGACGTTCTTCAACTGGACGATAATTTTGCTTCTGTCTGGCATATTTGACGAAGCCGCGCACTTTATCCAGTTTCTCTGCTGGCTCATCACCAATTACATCTTCAATATCTTTAGTTTGTTTCTGGTAATTACGACAGAAAATGGAAGAAATTAGTGAGCTAGAGAAAGCAGCACAATTCTCATGTACTTAAGATATACACAAAGTGGATATAAATAACTAGTAATACTGAAATGTAACACATAAATTTACAATTTGTAATAACTTACACAAAATTTCATACACCAGAATTTGATCTAAAGGTGTCAGTTACAAAATCATCAAATTACTTACATTAATTATTAATCAAAAATTTAATAACTGAATCATATTTCGAAAAGAGAACTTACAAATCCTTATTTCTTAACTCAGTCGTTTTGATTGTTCCAGTCATCACCCTTGTTCGACAGGAGAATAAAACAACCAGAACTTGCATTCTCTTAAGAATAATTAATCCAATGTGTGTACAAAATATAAGCTATTTAAGAGTATGATTCAATATATTTATCTTGATTTTATCTCTACAGTAAGACCAACATGACAAATTTAAAACGGGGTCACGGATCTTCAGAAATCTTGAAGTTTATGATTGTTAGTTAGAAACACGTATGACAAAACTTGCTATCATGATGCACTTGTAATTAATTGTTTTTAGATTATTGCATCATAGTAATAAGAAATAATGCATGGAAGCTATTTATATCTAAGACTGAATCTTATATTTATCTAACATTCAATTACTTTTTACAACAACACAAAACTTGAGACACTTAGCGGTTATGATGACTTTTCAAGTTAATATTATCTAAATATGCCAAACTCTACATAGAAAAAAATTATAAGTGAAAGGTGTTTTTACTCCATGACCACTGACTTTGTTACTATCAACAATAGGACTAGTTTTTTGCACCTTGGGATCAGTAACAGTTGTGGAAGTTTTAAGTTTGGCCAATGCATTTCTATAATCACGTGGAAATACAAGTACAAAATGATTGATGGATTTATTCCAGTCTGCCAAAATATCTGCTCCGACCTATAAATGTATAACAAAAAGAACACTAGAACTTCATATACTGCAACAATTGATAACCGATGCTAAGATTCTAAAGTAAACCTTCTGACGCTCTATAGCAAGAAAAGATCAGTAGTGATGCTTATATTCATGTTGGTACTTAATATAATTAGCTTGACGGATTAGTGAAATGAGAAATATGAAAGTGAATTAATGAATTCAAAAATAACTTTACCAAACAGCACTCAGATCTGATGGTTCAAACATCTAATCTGAAACAATTAGCATATAAATAAGAATAAAGCGAAATTTTTAATGCTGAATTATTGGGTATAAATGACACTTTTTAATCATTAGTTTATTGATAACAAAAAGGTATGCCTTATATGTATCATAGCAGATATTTTATCGTTATCTATTTTTACATTCAAAAGATAAGATTGTTATTTATGTAAGTGGAGTTGGAAATGGGAACTGACGGTTCATTAACAAGCACTTTAGGTCCGCTTAAAATTTAAATACATTGGTGTAAAATTCTGTGTTCGAACTCAATTAACACAAGACTTTGGAAAGAAAAATGTCCACATCATATTTTTAGTGTCAGTGAAACCCAATCAAATGTGCCATACTACCTTCTAACATCACTCAAGTTAACCATTATTTCTAGAAATGCTTCTACAAGACTAACAGGAGATATATGTCAGCAACATACGAGGGTAATTCGCAGCGTATTAATAATCGAATTGTAAATAATGAAATTAAGATGAAAATGAATTACAGGTCTACAGTTAACGGTTCTGTTCTTCAGACCGATGTTGTTAAATTCTTAACATATGAAATTTTGATCCGATTTTCCATCCTTTTTCATTATCTTTTTGATCCAACCAAAAGTAATCTAGACAGTAATTTAGCTAACAAATAAGCATAAAGCACAATCCATTTCGTTAACCTCTGAAGATTGATTCATTTTGTCTAGTCACCTACTTTATCTACATAGTATCTCATACTTAACTAAGACATAAAATCTGTGAAAACAAGTTTTGTTATGTATGCTAAATACAAACATTATTGAACAATTAATGGTCCACCATCTGTAATTGAAAATTTCCATATACGATTATTCGTCATTAGGTAGATTGTTTTTTTTAAAGTTTTCTCATTATTATTTAGCAAGTACGCTAGGTTTTAGATCGAATGAATGGAAATTTTAGACATATGATATACTTAGGCGCTTGATGTAAAACTGAAAAGTTTAAATACAGTCGTGACTAGTGAACTTTGAAAATAGCACATTACGAAGTGTTTTATGTTATTTGACTGACAATCGTGTTGATATTCAGTGGATAGTAAAAACATTTATACGAATTTAGAAAGTTATATCACATAAAATACATTCAAAGCAATTTACAAATGAAAATTTAGTTTCTACTGTAATATCACTGAGAAAATTATATGATCATTCAGCATGTAACTGATACCTTTGTCATTCAAATTCATAGGAGATTAAAGCAATCAGAATCGTTCGAAATACAGTAAGTGATAATTGACAATTGTTTTCTGCTGCGTCATGTTTCGTAAAGGAAGGCAGTAATGTCAATTGGGACAGTAATCTTTAAATTAGTCAGTTTGTGGGGGCTGGTACTATATCAAGCCCACATAGGCTATTCTAGCTTCAGGACAGACCAATCTATTCATTCTTCTCAAGTCATATTTTGACCTTGCCACTTATTCGTTTATTAACTCTGTATTTATATGATCTCATGTGAGTTAATTACTCACCTTATTCATTACCTGTCTGTAACTTATTTTTGTCTGAATATCAATATTGAGTCACACTTGATCAAAACGAGTTGACTCACTCGCCATCTCTGCTTCGCGTCGCCTTGTTTAGTTTCGCTTCCTTAACTTCGTTTCTCTAATTGTCTGTTCGGATTAATGAGTGTAGGAAATATACGTATTCAAAATTCATTCTCGTATTAGGCTTATTTTATTCCGTTATTCTTCAACGCGAGTTAAGTCGATAAAAATACACGAGGGTTGGTGGCATGCATATTTCGATAATAATAATAATAATAATAATAATAATAATAATAATAATAATAATAATAATAATAATAATAATAATAATAATAATAATAATAATAATAATAATAATAATAATAATAATAATAATAATAATAATAATAATAATAATAATAATAATAATAATAATAATAATAATAATAATAATAATAATAATAATAATAATAATAATAATAATAATAATAATAATAATAATAATAATAATAATAATAATAATAATAATAATAATAATAATAATAATAATAATAATAATAATAATAATAATAATAATAATAATAATAATAATAATAATAATAATAATAATAATAATAATAATAATAATAATAATAATAATAATAATAATAATAATAATAATAATAATAATAATAATAATAATAATAATAATAATAATAATAATAATAATAATAATAATAATAATAATAATAATAATAATAATAATAATAATAATAATAATAATAATAATAATAATAATAATAATAATAATAATAATAATAATAATAATAATAATAATAATAATAATAATAATAATAATAATAATAATAATAATAATAATAATAATAATAATAATAATAATAATAATAATAATAATAATAATAATAATAATAATAATAATAATAATAATAATAATAATAATAATAATAATAATAATAATAATAATAATAATAATAATAATAATAATAATAATAATAATAATAATAATAATAATAATAATAATAATAATAATAATAATAATAATAATAATAATAATAATAATAATAATAATAATAATAATAATAATAATAATAATAATAATAATAATAATAATAATAATAATAATAATAATAATAATAATAATAATAATAATAATAATAATAATAATAATAATAATAATAATAATAATAATAAGCATACGATTTAACTGGAGTCAGATATAGGGCCAATAAACGTTGTCCCAGTATACTTTTTTTATTATGAGAAAATATGTATTAAGCGTTGAAATTAAAAGCTATTTCGATTAGAGTAAATATTAACTAGTTCAAACCAAGTTATTTGCTACGTAAAGAAACACGTGCTTTCCATTTCTGAAACATAACCGATTATAAAAACTAATAAATTTTTGGAAATATACACGGAACTTAACTGCATCCAAGATATATATATATATATATATACCTAGGCAGGAGACGTGTTTGTCAAACGATGAACAAACATATATTTGCCTCTTTTTCAATTATTTCACTCTAGTTAATGGACAGAAATTCACGTGAATCTAATATCTTGTGCCTAATCTCTAGAGTTATCATATCATTCATTTTTGTCGAGTCCAAGTAACTTATCAATGACAATAAGTGTTTCAAACGTTTGGAGCTTCAATGTGTTTTCAAACAAAATGAAACAATTAATCTATCTTGTTCACTTCATGGACAATATCACCTTGACTTAGCTGTTAAAATATCATGATGACTGTCACAGGTGGATTTAAGCATCTCTGATCATTTAAGAGCCTTTTTAAACATATTAAATCGTTCCTACGAATCAAAGTTTATTTTTCTAGTTATGTTTCATGTAAATGATAATATTAGTACAGTCCTTACTTTCCTATAAGAAGTCAACAAAGGTGTACTATTGGTACTTTATTCTTTAGAATATTAAAAATTCTCGTCATAAATCTTTCTTGAGTCATGAATTAAATATGTTGAAGTTCTGAAGTAAGTACCAAAAGATATAAACATGTCAGTATACGAGGTAATTCACGAAAAAATGAGGGGCTGTGTGTCATTTCATATCATTGTATTATCTATTCTAAACATTCTAAGTTATCAACTTAATTATCTTTTGTGTGGTACCTAAAAAAACAGCAATTAGACATAAACAGTTCACATTATACGTGCAGTAATCTTGTTTAAAAAAATACATGTAGAAGTTTTACTTGTGAATCGGTTTCTTTTACAAATTCAACCAGTATTTCTTTAAGCCAACCACTGTATGTATTCTGTGAATTCATCAACTCCAAATCGATTAGTTCCATATTGCACTTTTTTACAAAATCTCCGTTCAACCCAAGTGGGTCATAAACAAAGGCTAGACCACCTGACATACCAGCAGCAAAATTACGTCCAGTACGTCCAAGTATAACAGCACGGCCTCCAGTCATATATTCACAACCATGATCACCAACACCTGCACGACCAAAAATGTTTTTAGCAAGTTAATGTTAATCAAATGACTAATTACATAATAATAATACTTGCCTCTATTGAATACCAATTCTAAATTGTTAGAATATATCGCTAACGCACAAGCTGTTTATAGGAATTCTTCATCTAAATATATGTAGTCTAAACAGTAAGCAGGTCAGTAAGTGACAAATGGTGGATGGATAATTACCAGTGTAAAAATGCGTTTCTCTTAGGGCTACTTTAAAAGTTTGGATGATACCACTGGCGGAGTCCCAAGCAGTGAAGAATCCCTTTTTCTCCAGCAATAGAAATAAAACCTCTTGACAGGCACCAGTAACTGCATATCCAATAGTAAATTGATTGTGAAAGAAACTTCAGTGAGATGAGGTCATTAGGAGTAACAAATTTCTCAATATAACAAAAAAATTTTCACACCTAGGATAGAAGTTGATAAAATTTGTCCAATTTAGAAGAGAACCAAGTTAAAAGATCTTCACTTTGTTAGATTTGAAGTACATTAACTTTACGCCCATCAAAATACTTCTCATCTTTTGTCAAAGGACAAAACTCATCTTAGTTTTCATTGTCTGACACACACGTGGAAGTTTTCAGAGATCAGGCATCTCAGTAGCCTTGTAGTTCTATGGTTTACCGTTTATTCGTTGTCCCACTTTAGCTACATCATGATCACTTTTAATTTTGAAAGCGAAACGGCGAAAGACACAAGGTAAAGTGACTATGGAGGGTAATCTAGAGAGGTAACAACATTACAGGCTAGAAACCCGTAGAGTCACTGCTGAATATGAAGGGATACAATTAGTTATTATGCAGTCATTTATAGTATCAAAGATATGGTCACACATGACAAACCACTAAGATTAAAGAGATGTAAGTTCAAGTGTAAGTCAAATGTTCACAAAAGGATATTATCTACTGATGTATGGCTAGTAAACGTAAGACGTGATTGATCACTGGAGCATGGGAAGACAGACTGTCTACTTAATATGTAATTTTCCACTTGTAACTGTATTGGACAAAGTATTGTCCAATTTATATGCTGGTCCCTTATTTTTGGTAGTGAATCGTGTGCCTGATGTAATATGATCCAGTTTGTGTATAGCGTATAGATCGACTACCTAGCCTAGTGGTAGTAAAATTTCGATAGCCAGTAGTATCGTCGTATTATATTAGTATATCGTGGCAGACAGAAAATAATTTTATTTTACCGTTATATCAGTTTTCTATGTGCGTACCAATATCCAGTGGCAACAACTTCCCATGATCTTCAAGTATTTTAAAGTGGATTGAGTAGACATCCTATACTGTTTTACCATCTGCCATACTCTGTGGCTATGTTCCCGCTCTTAATTTTCGAATTATATACGCTTTAGCTACCTGTATAAAAATTATGAAATACGTCAGCATATTGTAAAAACAGCTGAAATGTACTTGAATCAATGGAAAATGACTGAAACTTGTGTTTTCGAGAAAGTTAGAAAGGTTTTTTAAAAAATATAATGTTAGGAATTGACGTGAGTAAAACTCCAAATAAAAGTTAGGAGCTAGTATTTTCAAATTACATTTCGTTTTAGTTTACTTGGGAATCTTTGGTGTTTTAATTTACACTGAAACTCAGAGCTCTAAGAGTTAGAAATCATAAACAGAACTATCAGCAAAAATTAACATCTTGGAAACCTCTTTTAAAATCAGTTCTTGAATGATTAAATAATTGGTGAACCTACCCTCAACAACAACAGTAGCTCCGGAATTGCGTACGCAGAATCGTTCAGCTGCTTGTCCCCTTATAAAGAGACATCCTTCTATGGCACCATATAAGCAAACATTACCGACAATTAAATTATCTTCTGATTTAAATCCTTCTTTTAATAACTCTTTGGGTGGAACGATTGTAATCTTTCCACCTGATAAACCTTTCCCGACATAATCATTTCCATCGCCTTCCAGGCGAATATGAACGCCGTGAGCAAGGAAAGCTCCTAAACTCTGACCTGCACTGCCACTAACATTTACCTAGATTCATTTGGATGATGCGATGAAAAGACAAAGGTTATTAGAATTATCGCGTTATCCAAATTCGTCAAACGGGCTAACTGTTTTAAATTTCTAGATTCATTTGTTGAAAAAAATATGACGTCACTTAAATATTGTGAAATCCAATTTAGTGAAAACTTAGCAATTGGGTATAATTAGCACTACTTTCAAATTATACAGCGTCTGCAACATTCCATATTAACATATATACAAGATGGGAATATATTCACTCATAAGCACAAGTCCCGTGAGATTGGTGAAGGAGCTTGACCAGTAGTTTTTCGAGATACTTTCCACTAAAATGGTGGACATTTGGTTCAGTACCCAAATGATCAAACATGACTAATTTTATGAGTGATAGTTCGTATTTTCTATCGTGGACTTTTTCAAGGGTTTTGACTTTGCTGTCGATCGCTCATTCATTTATTTGATATCGTTTAAACTTTATTTATCAGATATCCTCATCGCCAATTTTTCTTTACCATACGCCATGTGATATACTCATAAATCTGAATACCAGTACATTTTTTTATAATTAGCATCAATTGTTGGTTATAAACAACCAGATATTTCTTACTAATATGCTCAAACTGTTGATCTACCAAGAGAATGGAGATTGATATGATGTGTACCAAAAGGTGAAAGTAATAATATTATAGTCAACCTCGTAGTAAGCACGGATTAGGAGGCGTGTATGAAACATAATTGTGTAAAATTCTGAATAAACGTTGGTATGGTCTTCCACTATAACTTTAAAATGTAACTAAGTTAATACTTGACTGTGCTTGTGCTTTTTTACAATAGATTATTTTCTGAAAATGTAAATAACTTATTCTGTAACTGTGTGTTGATACAGAAAGGCTGATAAATTGGTAAAGTTTCTTTTGGTAGATATCCTTAACACAGATGTTCCACCAGTTACATTGACACAACCTTCACTTTTATCCAAAACAATTATATAATAAATTCAATTTATATTAATGATTTATACCATTACAACGACTTACTATAATCCGTCTATTACGCGGTAATCCTTTTTCAGCAAAACTGGTTGAAATGGCATAACTTAGTGTAGTGCCAACTGTGCGATCCGAATTACTAATTGATTCGGTCACATATACTACTGATTCAGAAGGACTGAGTTCCACATTTTCTGGAGTATCTATTAATTTATGAGCAGTGCGTAATATTATTATATCTAAACGACGATCAGCTGGCAAGAGATCGGCAAATGACAATGTTGTTGGATTTTCACGGAAATCTTTCACTGAATCACTTTGTCTTAATGAACCATAATGCACTTCATCTGGTTCCGTTTTAATCATTAAACGACTCAGGTCAAGCAGCTGAGATTTTGCAGTTAAACAAGGCTTTCTATGCTGTATTCAGAAATAGAGAACAAAAGTTTGGGTTTAATCGGTTGAAAAATGAAAGTATTCTTGTTGAAATAAGCATCAAGTTGTCCTACCAGTCAGTTATCGTGCATATAGCCAAATTGGTGTACAAATTTAGAATTTATTCAACTTAAGATTCTCTATAAACGAGTTTATTTTTAAAACGGTACATAATTTTGTGGCTGCGTAATGTCTATACAGATCCTTCAATTTCTTATCATTGTTTAGTATTATAAAAAGGCTTATTGACTTCGAATTCTTGATTATAGATTATAGTACAAGAACGTCGTTTCAACTTCTAGATCAATTATTCTAACCTTTTAACTAATAACTTCCATATATATATATATATATATATATATATATATATATATATATATATATATATATATATATATATATATATATATATATATATATCCGTTTAAAGATCCCCATCACATTAACCATTTTATTCTATTTTGTTTGACAATCCTAAATTCACACGCCATAAACGATGCACTTTACCCTTAACCTGGCCATTTTTCCGATTATTAATTTGGATATATAATTGTAGAACCCGAATAGAATTTATCGAAAAGAATATTCTTCGTTCAAATATACATATTCATTCATTCCGGATAGACATAGTTGCAAATTTCCCCACCAGAAAGCTCTGGAGGACAAGCTAAAATATCTACCAATATTTCGATATATTCAAGTCCTCGATTTTTAGGGTGAATGTTGCTTCAGAAAGCATTTATTACAGCATCAAGATTTTGAACTGATCTAAGGCTCTAACCCTGATGATAGAAACTATAGTTTTTAGTTGTTTTTTTCAATTAGTCAACTAAAGCCTGTCTTCCTAAAGCTAATTTGAAATAAATATATTATTGTTGTGTAAAATAGTGACTATCAACTAGGTAGAATTGTGGAGACTGTAGTTACACGTTCTTATCAATTGAAAAATCTTCGACTCTGACAATCATTGATTTTGTTTTATTTACAGCTGGAATAGATTATAACTCATTTACTTCTATCTCTTTTACTACTTGTGTATTTAGTGACTACACATCCTGGTTTCAGCCAGTTTACTAAGGTTACCAAGGTCTTGCTTTTAGTAGTTATTGGTTATGAATGTTTGGCGATGTTGTAAATTCGTTACTTAAAATATGTTGATTTAATGTTTAAAGTGATTTGGAAGTTTATCATTGTCGTTAACTGCATTTTTACAAAAATCACTTTTGTAGTTTAAGGCGTGATATTTGATATCATTTGTTTGGTTATGGTGAAACACGAATAACTCACTGCGTGGCTTTTAATTCCAGAATCTATATTTTAAAACCTACCAGTTAGACACTATAATGCAACTATGGCTTTAAGTGGCTTTAAACTAGGATAATGGTTACTTTAAAATATATACAGTTTATCATATAAATAGCGTTTGTTCTGAGCTTCTCATTATTCTTCGAAGGAACAACCATTTTGAACAGTGAAATAGAGTTACCCAACATAATGGCAACGCTCAGCATTCACATAATATGTCAGGGCGATTCTAATTCTTGAAAACATTCAAAAGAATATTAAAACACATATGGTTAATTTACCTTTAGATATTCTGTACGTCCAACAATTTCTTTCAATGAAGATACACCTAAACGACTTAAGTATTGTCTAACCTCTTCAGCCAAAAGAAATAGGTAGTTGATGACATGTTCTGGGCTACCAGCGAATTTTTTTCGTAGAACTGGGTCTTGTGTGGCTATTCCCACTGGACAAGTATTCAAATGACATTTACGCATCATTGTACAACCTAATACAATAAGTGGTGCAGTTGACATTGCGAATTCATCAGCTCCCAGAATGCATGCTATGACCACATCTCGTCCTAGGGTGAAATATCGAACAAGGGATACAAATAATAATATTCATCTCATAACACAATTTATCAAGTAAGTAGTGAATGAAAATCAAAACTGATATATTAGGTCGCAGATAGAGTTAAATCAATGATTTGTTGATGCCAAATCTGATTTCTTTAACTAATTGGTCTGCAAAAATATATTAGCTAACCAATTTTTGATTTAATGATATTGTTTCTTGTCTGTAATTAGTATAAAAACTGTTTACGACCCTGGTACGGCCGAGGATGAGGAGAGTTAGCTCTCCCTCTCAAAATGTCCTCACATGATCCCGCGTATACAACCACTGTCAGGAAGACCTACTCACTTCCTTCTCGTGGCAGAAGTGTTGTTTACGGAATTGAAAGGACAAAAAGCGAATGACCCACTCTTTAACCGGGTTGGTGGAAACGGAAGATCCACCTATGGGAGTTGGAAAACACTGATTCAAAACCAATGGTCATATGGGCTCCAGTATCCTGAGGGAACAGATGGCGTATGAACCAATCATTGGTCACCGGCTACCATGGGACTGCATCTCTTGACGTTGCTCCAATGCCTTGTGGATCAGACCTTTAGATCAAAGGCTCGGGTTGTGGCCCCCTAATAAAACCACCTGCTTTGGTCTGGGCACCCGGGCAGTATCACAGTCCACACACAAACCAAATGACTTATGTGGCGCATATGTATTCAGTGTCCCTTTGTACCAATATTTATGTGTTTAAATAAATAAATAAACACTAGTATCTGGAAGGATAATATCTAGACGATTAATAAGTAAGCTATTTGAAGTTGTATTTTAAGGGAAAATATGTGATATTGCAGGTCAATTTTTCAAATCCAATTTTGGATTAGACTACTTTAGATGATGGTGGCAACTATTTACTTGTAAAATATTTGGATGTAGGGAGATCTATAATGTTAAAATAATCCAGTTGTCTGGTAAGTTTTAATGTTTGTCCTAAATGTAATTAATTTGAATCATTGAAATAAAAACAAAGCAATAAGCAGTTTAATTTAGTGGTGAAACTTTATGGTTGATTAAATTCAGCTACCCATGACACTGTCAGATCATTTACGTAAACCACTTAACCTAAGTATTTAATCATTGGTGTTTAATCATTATCAATACGCTTGACCAATTTGATTTTATTAAGTCAACCTGAATAGGTTAAATAAATGTTCTGTCCAATAATATTGGATTACCTTATTCAAAAACTAACAGAAATCAGATTACCCATAAACTGCTTAAGTAATCAATGAAGCTACAGGCAAACTTGTTGAAAACTAATTGTGTTAGAAATTTGTGAACAGTATACGCCTCGTTATATTAAAACATCATGCCAGTTATAAAAGATTGTTCGTTATTCCTACCTGTGCGTATTTGTCCATCAACCTGTAGTTTCACTCGTGAACGCGCCTGTTGACTGGTTAGGGATTGATGAGTCTCTGCAATACCCAATTCCCATGGAAGTCCAGCATGTTTGATTCCTGTCCAACTACTAGCACCAGTACCACCATCATGACCAGAAATTGTTATATGTGCTGCGCGAGCCTAAAAAGTAATTTAAAGTGAAATATGTGCCAATAACAAAAAAGTTAATTTTTCCTAAGTTTTTGAAAGTGGTATTATTACCTGAACATGTTTTTTAGCAATATGGTGATAAAAAAAAACAAAAAGGTAGTCCGTCAGGTGTAACGAAGTCAATGGATCACGTATGGTCTTGTCGTAAGTTTTCAGTTTTCTCCATAACTGTGAATAGAAATAGCTTAATGGTGTAAACTATAAGCTGTCTATTATATTAACATTCTTTTAGAATATTGTTAATCCACTCGACCAATAAATAAAAGTATTTTCGTTAAATTTTGGCTTATCGGTCAACCTCGTCTTTTTTCATATACTTCAAATCAATAAAAGTAATAATTAAAATGTTATTCAACAAGAAGTAAGTCTGGCCAGTTTGTTTGAAACTCTGTCATAGTTTGGATGAAGGCTGGAAAGTAATTGTGTTGTAAGCAAAACAGATAATATAATATTATTATTATAAACCATCCATTACAATACCTGTCACTAACAATGAGAATGGATGGTAGTTAATTCCTTTTATTTTTAGGAATAATAATAAAAAGCTAATTGCTTACCTTTGCCACACCAGCAGCAACGATACCGACTCCAATTTCAGATACCAGTTTAACACTAACCACAGCAAATGGATTGGCTGCTTTCAAGTCATAAATGAGCTGGATTCGACCAGTGTTTTGAAAATAAGTGGTGTAAAAATTCAATATTCAAGTACAGAAAAATAAATATTATCTTAGTATTGGTTAAAGTTTATCCAACGTAATTTAAAGTATATCGTGTGTACAACATCTTATTTTATTATTGAATATTCAGTCGCCTTTCCATTCCACAGTGAAAACAGAACTCTTTTTAATTCTTGTTACAGATTTCGTCATCGAAGCAATGGGTTAGATTACCTTCTAACACCTATAGATTTTGCTATATGGTGTGATCTTTGTTCAGATCCGTTGAAAAATATGTAGGCTTATTCTGTCAAAGTGACTCAGTGTGCATGTCAAAGATCTCCATCATTTTTCAATATTTAAGTATAGTATACCATAGAAATTAAATCTCCACTACTGACTAAAAATCATGATACATTTTCAAATCCATAAATTGGTTCCAAACCATGAAATCTTCAGCTTAACTGAACCACAATGCTGTTCGAAGAATAACCCTTCACTTTAATAGTTAGTAAAAGTGGCCTTATTTTTATCAACATTAAACATTACCAGACACTGTACAAGTGTATTCAATGATCTAGGTTATGATTGAAATAAATTGCAACAGCCATTTATTAATCATTTTGATAAAAGTCTACTTTCAAAAATTATAGATGGAAACCTCCTTATTGTTTGTGCAAGAATACTTCTCAGTATATTTTGAGTAATTTAATCAATTTTCTACTTTACAAGAATTTGGGTAAAATGTATCATTTGTATTAAAGCAAAGGTATGTTTTTTGTTCAAAGTTCTTATTCGTCGCTTTCTACATTCATTCTTTACAGCTGGAGTTAATAAGTAAAGAATATTTATGACTAATTAAAACAAAGAAACAGAATGAAACGTATATTGTAAACAGGGAAATATTCTCTGACATTAATGTCAAGAGACAGTGTGAATTGAAGAATTCTAAGAATATTATTTGGTAATTCTCTCATAATGAAACCCTACTAATTCGTTTCCGAACACTTAATCAGTAAATAATAGTGATAATGTGTCTTTATAAACTGTTAATTTACATAAAATGAAAGATCTTGCTATTTTTTATTGAGATTGGGACCTTCATAAGTCCTGAAACCGGTCCATCATATAGCTTTTTTGTAATGAGAAAATAATTTGGATTCCTGATTCATTTAAAAAATCGACTATTTTAGTATCAAACATGAATAAAACAAGTGTGTAACTTCACAAGTAGTTCATATGTTGAAGTTACCTTTAGTGTGTTGCCTGATCATTAAAATGGAGTACAGGAAAACCTGTTTATATATGTAAATGTTTACATATTTTCACTTTGACTGAATATAGGAATCATGTATCTTAAAATTTACCCTGTAAAACTTTGGTCATTCTTGTAACATATTTTGCAAAGATGTAACTACATTATTTCAAGTTTACTTAAAGTAGGACATATTAAGTGTTATCTATTCCAAATGGATTCAAAATTAAATAAACAAGCAAACTATGAAGCTAAAACTAATATAAATAGTATATACAAGTGGATAAGTTCAGGGTGAAATGGTGACTCTATTACTTTTCAAAGCTCATTGTCAATCATTCTGGCCTTTTGTAAACGCCTACTCAACAACTAGTCTGCAAAATAGGATATTTCTTTTATAGACATTTTGGGACTACTTGATCATTATTTTTCTCCGTTCTGTAACAGAATGAAGCCGCTCAGGAATTCTACTGAACATTTAGTAATCTTTAGTTAAATTCTTTAGGTAATTGATTGTATTTTGGGCTCAAAAATGTTGCGTAATACGTAGGTGTCATATTTTTCACTACTTTATAGTCATCGACTATTTCATTGCTCAATAATTTATGCTTGTTACTAACTATCGACAAGTAATATGATCATTCTGAATTAACATCTTCAGATTTCTCAACAAATATGTGTTAAATGTACTTCAAACGGATAACTACATACGGAAAATTACCTGAGCTAAATCTTCTATTGAATAAATGTCATGATGTGGTGGTGGACTGATCAAACCCACACCAGGGACTGAATAACGTGTATTAGCGATTTCCTCGGTAACTTTATAGCCTGGTAATTCACCACCTTCACCAGGTTTAGCACCTTGAGCCATCTTTATTTGCAGCATTTCAGCATGGGCTAGGTATGAACTATTCACACCGAAACGTCCTGAAGCAACCTGTGATTAAGTAGGACGATGGAAGAAATTAAATTATAAATAGAAATGTTAAAATAGTAAATCTGCACATATTTTCATTATCATCAGTGCTTATAAGTGGTTTTATGTCAAACCAACTCGGTATATCATGATAAATACACCTAAATGCCATCACTTGTTCATTTTGGGATTGGAAATTTAATACTGTAAGCCATGACTTTATTCCGCTGATTCTCCTAAAGGGTGATTTGACCATCAGCTTAACAACAGATGGTTTTCTTTTAATCAACAAAATACTTTTTTATTTGTTTATTTAGTTTTAGGGACAGTTTCTAGTCTGATACTACACGTTAACCGCAGAAAATCTATACCTTGTCTCACAATGCATTCAGAATCTGGCCTACCATGCCTGTAGGGATACATGGATAAAAATTCTTTTAAAAATCTATTTCCTTTAAGATTATGATCAAAAAGGGTTTTCGAGTAACAAGATTAGTCTACACATTATTAATGTAGGTAGATGCCCAATGTTATCTACGGACGTAGACTAACTTCAAACTTGTCACATAATCGACACTATCGTTTAGCAGTAGTATTGCATAAATATCAATATTACCTGTTCCAAGTATGAGGTATTTAGAACTAACTACATGTACTTTTAATTCCGTTCAGATAGAAATGGTTTGAATTCTATTAGACCTCACTAATTAAATAACTGTAGTGGTAGGTAGTCAAAGCATTATATCGCTGCGAATTATGTTATATTCAATACGATAGTAAAACATTACAAGATTATTTTGTGACGCAAAACGCTAGAAAAACATTTTTTCGTAATTATATGTAAATGGCTTGTCAGTATTTATTAGTTCATTTAAATAATATTTCTTTTTTAGTTCAGAATACGATTTAAACCAGAAAAAAATAATACATTATAGCATAAATTATTTATTCCTCCTTAGTATACTCTTAGTGTTCGTGTTGTATTTGTTATTGATCTGAAAATAACTATGACAACCACAGCCAAAATGGTTGGTTGACTGAGAGAATAAACTAGACGCTGACTTATGTCTTTTTGTACGTGTCGCATTTGTCTAAAGTTTATTCTCCGAAATAATTTAAAAGAAGTGTCCAATCAGTTGTAATTTACATATTTCACTAATTTTCGTTGAGACATTTGATGTACTGAAGTAATCATGACTGCTTTTACTATACTGTTAGTTGCTATAGCTTAATCAAGCAGCGACAAGGGAATATAGAATTATTAAACTTGATTCTGAACTTAGTTACCTGTAAGAATTGTTTACCAAGTAGTACTTAGTATCTTATCCAAGTCTGTAGTGATTATTGAAATGCTGAGATCAAGTTATATTAGTAACGGAGTACATTGTTACGTTCAATGATGTCAGTGATATATTAAAACTGTATATGAAGTGAAGTCAGTATGTAATAGGAATGAACCTTTCATTGTTCGAAATTTACCTGTTTTATAGCAGAACATATTTCAGGATTCTTATAACGTTCTGGTAGCTCACCTCCTTCACCAGTGTTCGAACGTCCACCAAGTTTATTCATAGCCCTAGCTAAAGCAGTATGAGCTTCTGAAGAAATACTTCCCAAACTCATTGCACCTGTAAAAGATAATTAAAATTTAGTGTGTATGTTGATTTCGTATTAGTTTTGAATGGATGGCAAGCAGTCGATCGTATTTAAACTGAAGACGTGATTATTTAAAAAGTAATCTTGAAGCTCAGTTGGTTAAAGATTAGGACTAAGGCTTATATAGTATTCGTTCTATCCTGCTGCTATTTATTTAGAATTTAATTATTACTGATGTATAGTATTGAAGCCTATGTAGAAAGGGAGATTGTATTGTTTCTCATAATAGAAATAATATTTAAGGTACTTTTCTACTAAATACATGATTCAAAAATATTTCTATTAACAATGAAATAACGGCAAAATAAGTCACAGAAAGACACCACTAAACACAGCGAACTTTGAAAGCATTCTATTAAACTGGAAATACACTAAGACGGTTCAGGGGAAAAATCTCTTTCAACGACGTTATTTACTAGATGTTTACGATCGTATTTTTAGTTGTTTTACTTCCAATAATCTGTTATAAAGTAGAAATGCCGCGTTATTAACAAGGTTATGAATAATGTTCTGAAAATCTCGAGTATTTCAAGTGTTTTACTTCAATGATGTAGCTAGTGAGGTATTCCAACTTACTTTTGTACACAAACATCATCAGTCTCTATCTGAAATTTTTAAAATACTAACCTGTAGAGAAACGTTTTACTATTTCTGCAGCCGATTCCACTAATTCCAACGATAAAGGCTTTTCCGAATAATTAAAATCTAGCTGTCCACGTAGAGTGCAGTGACGCGAACATTCATCGGCGACTTGGACAAACATTTTGTAAGCCTCATGGCTATTATTACGAGATGCAGCCTGAAGTTAAATATAATAATATAGATTTTAGTTGATATAATCACTCTCTGATAAAAATAACTGTGGCTCCTTATTTCTGTAAAGTTGTGCTGAAAACAGTAAATAAAGTACCGTTAACACCGACAGGTAACTCGAGCTAATACCATAAGGTTAAGATTTACACTGTAATCAGAAACATTGTGTTTATCGTCACTGGTTCAATATCAAGTAGTTTTTCTTCACGTTAGTGCAGAAAGTAGCAATAATTAGTTAGTGATAATCTGGTTAGTCGTTTTGTATCCCTCGATGTAATAACCCAGAAATTTTGTATCAACCACATCTTAGCATAGTAAACAAACAACTAATCAGTATTCTACCCGCCTACCGTTATAAATTTAATAAATAATAAACGTTACAGTTCATAAATGAACAGTTGTGAATGAAAAATGGTAGCCTATAACAATAGAGCCAGTCTTAAAGGTGTTATCGAAGTCCCGCAGTTTTAAACAACTGGCAAGATAGGACTTCAAAAAATATGTAAATATTAATAAAGTAAACGGATAGAAAGGTTGAAATTATTTCAACGCTTAAGATTCGAAGCAAGGTAGACAACACAAACTAATAAAGTGCATTTATCATAATTGGTGTCAAATCCATTACCTAACTCACAATAAAAACCTTCACTGTATATCAGGTTATGGTATTCCGTATGCGTATCACAACAAAAAGCAGACTAAACTTCAGGTTAAGTAAAACTCTATCAAGTGGGTATTTCTTAACCAGTTGACATAACAGACATAAAATAATCTAACTGATAATAAGTCATAACGTCTATTTACTACTCAAATTTCCACATTGACAAAAGTTTAACCACTCTTTTGGACCAGAAAATATATTTATATTGAACATTTGTGAAAATTAATCGTACTCTTTTACTGAGTAAATAGTTTCTCAAAACACTAAAGTAGACTTTGCACGTCAACTAGTCAATACGCTACCTATCGTTTGCATGTAGTTTTCTCTGACTGAAATGAGCTATTTGGTTACTGTTTTGTGAGTCAAATACATATCATCAATAGATTCAAAGAGTACGTAACCGTGATTATTAAAATTTTCTATATTTAACTTACCTGAAGTTTCGCTATTGCCTCTGGGCTGTTCATATGATTTTCTCCACCAAATCTCCAGTGATAAAATCCAGGATTATTCCCAAACTGACCAAGATTTTCAAGTACTTTAGTGCAAAGTGTTTGACATTCTGGATAGGCTAGTTGGTGACGTGCGGTAACTTCTCTTGCTAATATTTCGAAATCTGCTCCGCCTACACGACTTACGGCGCCACAGAAACACATATCAATCACAGATTGTGCTAAGCCAACAGCTTCAAAGATCTGAGCACTCTTGTAGCTATGCAATGTTGAGATTCCCATTTTAGCCATAACCTACATAGAGATGAATGAAATTATTACCACATCATAACTATTAAGGTCAATAATCAACCAGGTTACCGCTATTATGAAAATTACTATGGTATGTGACATTCAGTGGACAAAACGAGGTGGCTTGAATGGTTTATCCCAAACCCATAACTTAGGCGATACAACGAGCAGGATGAAAAGAGAGTGAATGAATAGTTGTATTAACTGTATGGGAATACACACAAACTATTAGAAGATAAAATAATGTTTGATCTGTCACACAAGTTAATCTGAAAAGGCTTGACAAATTCGACGCTTCCAAGCCTATTTGCATTTGAAGCTTCTATAAATTCTCATTTGATCCTTTTGGTTTTAGTTACATTTATTTGAATTCTCTAATCACAGTGAGCCCGCACCTAATTATCAAAAGTTCAAACATGTACCATAGTTTAACAAGTGATTCTTTATATAGTGTGGTATAAAAATAGCAAAACGTAGTCAGATAAGAAAAGTCACGATACGGAACTTTTTTTATACTTACTTTAAGTATACCGCGTTCAACAGATGTTATGAAACTTGAATATAATTCTTCTTCATTCACAACTGTAGCTGATGTTAGAAGACCTTCATAGTTTAAACGTGAGACAGATTCGAAAATCAAGTAAGGACATATTGCATCTGCACCAAAACCAATAAGTGTACAAAAATGATGAACTTCTCTGAAATAGAATAAATAATAATTGAAAATTATTATTAATTTTTTATCAGAAGGGGCTTCGTGAAGATTTTAGAAATTTCACTGGTTGAAATCATGAGTCAATTGAAGCTAGACCACCATGGAAAACCTGGAAGCACTGGACGACCGTTTCGTCCTAGTATGGGACTCCTCAGCAGTGCCCATCCACGATCCCGCACCCCGCGAGACTCGAACCCAGGACCTATCAGTCTTGCGCCAAGCGCTTAACCAACTAGACCACTGAGCCGGAATCTAACGGTGTTAATGTCTAACTTCAACCAATCCACGAAGTTGGGCCACCGTACACCACTGTCTTGAGTTGATATCTCACAACAGACTTGGTTTTTTTTGTCGATCTCTGGTCTTAGTAATAGTTTCACTATCTGTTTGATTAAATCTGAAAGCTAATACTTATATTTTACACACGATGTTTTTTTTTCTCATAGATGAAGAATAAGATTAATCTAGATAATTCATAAATATTTAATCAAATATCTTTGGTATGATTACACTATAATGAAGTGTTTATTAGACAGATGGTAAAAATCAGACATTTTAACTAATAATATGTAATTGCACTAATATTTCTCTCACCCTATCTGACCCATATTTATTCTGATCATGGATCCCCAAATTTTCACTTAACATATAAGCTGATTCAAGTTAGCATTCTATATGAATCATATCAACACTAACAATTTGATTATATTTTGTTTGACAATCCTGAATTCACACGCCATAAACGATGCACTTTACCCTTAACCTGGCCATTTTTCCGATTATTAATTTGGATATATAATTGTAGAACCTGAATAGAATTTATCGAAAAGAATATTCTTCGTTCAAACACTAGTGTTGTAATAAGATGATTAAAATGATTAAAATGTTTTTGTTACAATAATTAAAGGTCACCAAAGGTCATAGAGGTGTAAAAATAAATAAGGTGACACCCTTGTAGGACCAAACTGGGACATGTTCCCGTATCCGAGTTGAAAGCGAGTTGAGCTCAAACCAGAACTATGCGTACAAAAAAGTACGTCTTATCGTTATCGTTACCTTGGCCTTAATTATTATTATTATTAATTATTACTGAATTTCCCTTTACTTATGTCTTCTATTCTCATAATCTTACTCATAAATGCTCATCATTTCACCTTATTTATTTTTACACCTCTATGACCTTTAATATTATGTGTATCATGCTCAACTTTTTTCTTTGTTGATGGAAGATAACTGATAAAATAATATAATTTTTAAGAGAATAATAAAATTAAAAATTATTATTATCAGAATGGGTTTTGTGGAGATTTTCAGAAATTTCACTGGTTGAAATCGTGAGTCAATTGAAGCTAGACCACCATGGAAAACCTGGAAGCACTGGACGGCCGTTTCGTCCTGGTATGGGACTCCTCAGCAGTGCGCATCCACGACCCCGCACCTCGCGGGAGGAGTCCCATACCAAGACGAAACGGCCGTCCAGTGCTTCCAGGTTTTCCATGGTGGTCTAGCTTCAAATGACTCATGATTTCAAACTTGTGAAAATTAAAAATGTTGTTAATAGTTATTTAGTTTAATGTACACAACAGTAATGCAATGACTAATTCATGAACTAGTAAGTTTTGATTAATACTAAAGGTTATCTTGGCGGCTGAGCTAACTTAAAAGGTGGAAGTGTTATTGTTACACAATGAGTAGTAAATTCAGTTATTTCGAATCAGGTAACTGAATGATTGTTTTGCTAAAGATTTGGGTTCTCCTAAAAACTACAGTTCGTTTGAATGGCTGATAAAGTAAGTCCTTTTAAAACTGATCTTATTCGAGTTATAGTAATATCAATATATACATCACAGTGAAGTTTGGTCGATTTGTTTGTATGTCATGTAAAATTATCAAAGACGTGATTAGCAGTACTTCTAGATATACATTTGCACACGACAATTCGGTGGCCTCAGTCACTTAAATATATTCTTTATCCTGTATATTTGTGCTGATTAAAAGTGTAGTATAAATTACGAAAATAATAATCGCAAATCAGTTCAATTTTATCCATGAACGGAATTTTTGGAAGGATTAAACTTACTTTGATTCCCCCGTTTCCGCAATTATACCAACCCTCATACGAAGCTCACGACGAACTAGACGTTGATGTACCGCCCCGACAGCTAACAGTATTGGAACAGGAAGCCGATCTCGACTACTTGCCCTGTCAGAAATTATTAACAAATCCACACTATCATGTAAAACTGCGTTCTCGGCCTTATCACAGAGATCTTGTAGAAAGTGGAACAGTTTTGATCCCAATGAAACTTTTTCAGAACCTTCATGTACAGATAATGTAGCATCCAAAATAACACTACGCCATGAGAGAACAGTACTTGTTATTTTCACTTCCTCAGGTTGTGATGGAGGATTGCCCCCTAGTGAACGTAATAAAGCCATATCCTTCAATGATAAAATCGGATTCGCAAGCCATAAACGATGAGTTTGTGCTCTGGATGGAATCAAGATATTTTTCTGTGGTCCGATAGGACACATCTAGAAATTAGTGGAAAAGAGATGGATAAAATTAAACTGTACCTAAATAATCATAAATATGCTGAACTAAAAATTACTTTAAAGTATTCACTAGTAATTTGTTTAACTTCTCGCCTTACAAGAAAGAAGTCTTTTATACATAATTAAACTAAATGAAAATATTAGAAATCCGAAAGTTTTTTGTAAACCACAACATTAAATAAGTTAGTAATCTTATGATACTTGAAGGCACCACTAAATATACGTAGCCTAAAAGACAGTTACTGTCCCATAAGAAATGGGGTATATACCTTGTCTATTTTCTCTCTTACACCAAAATCTGTTATCTAATTTGTAGTTTCCGTTACGGAGACCCAGAAAATTCCTCGGGAAAAAGCCCGGAAAAAAGGCCCTGAAAAAGTTGAGAAACATCTTACCCAATCAGCATTCAATAGAAGTTTGCCAGAAACATATAGAAAGTGAAAGGCCACATGTCACATTTCTGATTGAATGATTACCTATACTGCTACGATGTTTTGTAACGTTCCAGAAATTTCCGAAAGCCCGAAGCCATCCGAAATACTATAAATACCCTAGGTTTTTTGGACATAAACAAACCTTGGATTAAGGCGTTTTTCCATATTTCGCGCTTTTCCTCTCGTGTTCAACTAGCCATGTAGATTTAGACAGGGGATTACTAGAAGAACTTCGGAAACGGGATCTAGAATTCATTTAGAAGATTTATCAATTTCCTCTCAAGACCTTAATCCTCATCAATTTACTAACTCGTATTAACTCAACTCTCATTAGCTTTATTTCTCGCCCTATTAATTTAAATTCATAATCTACTCTGTTACTGTATTTAGCAGAGGTACTAATGGATTGATTGAATAGCTTTAACCAGTATCTTTTATATGACGGGAAGAAAAGTCAAAATTACATTGATTTACTCATTGTGATCTTTTGTTCAACATTACTTCCTCTTTACTTCAATGTGATAATTACTTTGTGTAGTATTTATTTCGTTTTCCAGTATGATATTTTATTCTGTATGACATACGATATTCTTGTATTCAATTGACATAAACTATGCACAGCATGACATGTAGCATGTGATTTAGTTATAACTGCGAGTATTTTTCATATATATGATTTCATCCTAATCATTAATCAAAATGGATGTACAAATCAATATATAAATGAGTGTATTTTCGAGTAGGGTCGTCGTGTTTCAGGGTTACTAAATCTTCACTTGTATCAGTCTTAGTTTCACGTCGTGTGAATTGCAGTGCCTCCTCGTTTTCGAATGATAAGCGATTCCGACATAATAATCAGCGAAGACCAGATATAGCAATTAGCGTTCCATTAGAAGACTTATTAATCTTCCACTCAAATCCCGCCTTCTGTATAAATTCACTTATTAAATCCTTTTACACTTTTTTACTGAAAACTTCCAGTTATTCTCCCACTTATAGTTTTATTGAAATGTAATATGCTTGTATGTATGTATGTTTATCAGCAGCATACATGTAAGTAGCTGCAGAAAAGAACAGAATGTAAGTACATATTATTATAGTTGATTTCACTGTATGACTGGAGTTTGGTTATATATGTAGTGTTTTCAGAATCTGAATCAAGTTGACCTCGATTCCGATTTGTGTGATAAAAGCACATTCCCATTGAGTTCCGGTTGGCCTTTTTTGGAAGACTGTCGATTTTGAGTTATTTAATTGCACAGGAATTCGTTTTTTTCAAAATATTATACACTGAGAAGACATCTGAACGATTTAATATTCTATTTAAAAGAATACTTACCAATGTCATTACAATGCGTTCACGAAACGGATCGATAGGAGGATTCGTGACCTGAGCAAATAACTGCTGAAAATAGTCAAATACATGGGGATTTTGTTCAGATAAACAAGCCAGTGGAGCATCATTCCCCATAGATCCTAGAGCTTCTTTGCTGAAACAGAGTAACCATGTTTATATGCTTGAATAAATAAAATGGTTCGGAGTTATTAGTTTCAGGAACGATACGATATTTTATAATTGAAGTTATTAATTTCATGGTTTATGAAATTCCAGTTACATAGTTTTATAAGTTAGTTGATACTAATATTATAAATATGTCTTTGTCTTTTGTCAGGTTTTGTCTACAACCAAAGGATTATATGCTTTAAATCAATAATAGTGATGTCGTACTCTCATATTTAAGGTTATTTTTGTCGATTGTCACAAAGCGAAAACCAAACAATGAGGTAAACTTATTATCTAAGATTTTATTTACAAGTAAACATTTGTCAGACCAGAATCATAAAGCAAATTCAAAATGCTTTTCGTTCCGTTTATGAATTATCACGAATTACTAGCCTCCCCCCACACATGTTTTCAAGATCTAGATTTATTCGACATTTCATCTTGTGTTTACAAACTCTGGGAGCAACAGTGTATTGTTTGGTAGATGCATAAAACAAAACGCAAAACAGAATTAAAGTTATCACTTAAAGCTAAAAAAAAGGTCACATTTTCCGCTTTGCTGTTCTATGTTTCATATACTTAAAATCAAATTTGAAAGAATAATGATGCCCATATGCTTCCGGTAAATCATTAAAAAACTGACCCATCAGTGGATATTAGTAACAAAAGCAAGTTTAAAAAACTGTTCATAATTTGTTTATTTGCTAAGTAAATAAAAAGCAGGATTGTAAATTTCGTTAAATCATTCTGAATTTTCGATTTTCATAAGTTATAATAGACAAAATGCTATGAAGTGTGTTGATTGCCGTTGATCGCTTGAATTACTAATGTGGCGGGGTGATAGCTTCTCGCAAACCCTGTTTATTAAAGCGAAAAGCTCCCACTGAAGAGATGTCAGGGGACAGAATAGCTTGTCAGTAAATATGTCGGTTTATGAAGCAAAACAGTGTTCTCCATAATCACAAGCGGTCACTCTCGGTGCGTTCGAAGTAGAAACCAATAAGAGGAAAGGATATCATGCATTTAACAGTTGGTAAGCTGTATACCTGTTTGCTCAGTAACAAATCACACCCACTTTCACTACTATACACGAAAACTCTAGTATGTGTCTTTGTGCAAATTAGGCTGAAACTGTTCAGCCTTTAGCATCATAGTCAATTTAGCTCATAAATGTAAAAAAAAAACAAAGAAAGCGAACGAGTAAATTCTTAACATTCCATGATCATTAATCATGGATCAAGTTAGAAACGGAAAACCCTAAGAAATATTCGAATGAAGTTGATACATACATTGACAAACTTTTCTACGTCAGTACATTTCATTATTTTCCTGATAATGCTATATTAAGAGTCGGAGATGGGAATGGAATAGGATTTATTTGAGAAGAAAAGATGCATGAACATCGCTTTTTATAACAGCTTTGTTTTCCTCTACGGAAAAGTAACCAATTGAGTTTTTGATATCTATTTTCACGTATATCACATAATGTAAATGAAACAAACATCACTAATAAAGAATAAGACTGAGGAAAACAATTTAACAGCCATCGATATTACATAGCTAACAAAGATGAATAAATAACCCCTAACTCTTCTGAATCATGTTTAATTCTATGAATAAAAGCTATGTGTATAAGCTATGTATATTTTTTTAAATACATAAATGAAAACAACTTGAATAAACTCACCCAGTCTTCAACATGGGCAAAATTAGAAGATTGATATTTTCTGGATTATACCCAAATAGTGGGAGGCGACGATCGTCAATGATTGAGGGCTCGAGTGTTGAGATTCTCTTATAGTGTTCAGGGGAATTCGCAAAGGCCCTATGCATCTCAGGCAAATCAAGAGCCTATCATCAAAAAACAAACATCAAGTGAAAAAACTTCATAATAATTCTTATAAATGATTTATGGTGAGTTTTGTTTGAGTTGTAAACATAAGTTTGAATGCAAGGTCTTTTGATAGAAGCCAGTATTGGCCAAACAACCAACAGTTGACAGAATAGGAATTAAAAAGTTCTTATAGACTACTAAATTTAATGTATCAATCAAATGCAAACTCATTTACTAAGTATCATGACCACATTAATTATATGAGGACTAGGAATTAAACTTGAAAAAGATTCCGACGACAATAGACTAGTTGGAATTTCTTTTATTATCCATCTGCCACATCTTTGTACCTTATGAATGATAGGTTAATCAAATCATCCCTAATACCCGTAAGGGTGAACTACAAATAAAATATCTCATGAACGAAATCCCAAGTCCCCTCACTGACGAGACAGTTTACATAATTCATGCAAACATTTGTGATGTGACCTTAACCGAATTTCTGATGAAGGCCTTCCGTGAAAGAGTATATTTGGATTTATGAGTGTCATAAAAGCTTTTCAAAAGCTCCAGGTTGTAATGACATCTTTTTTAATATATTGAGATGAAACACGCTTTAGCACAATGAATTATTCTATTAGCATTACCAGACACAACTTAATATATCACTTTGAACATACATCATGTCTGAAATACCAATAAATGAAAAAATAAAACCCGTAAAGTGCGTTACTACCGTAGTGAACACGAACACCGGCGAGGAACAATCGAATGTATTTAACACAAAATTACAGGACTTGTTAATAAAATCTAACAATCATAAAGTAAATGCTTAATTTGCAAAATGTTCCCCAGTTGTCTTAAAATGACCCAGACTTTATTGTTATTGCATTTTCATACAAATTGCATCCTGCTCCATTCTTAGCTATTCGATCCTCTTGTCTCTCTGCTGCCAGACGTTCTGTTCACGACTAACATCATATACTACTTATGTCAATATAAGTAGCACACACCACACTACTATTGTTAACGAAAAGTTTGAAATTAATGTCCAAAAAGCCTACTGTCTGTCATGTAAAAAGCATACACCACGTTGGTCAAATTTACTTCTGTTTTTCACTCAAATTCAAAACCTTCCAACTGGCTTGATATGTTATGTTTTAATATTAAAGGTTATCTGGTTCTGTAAATTAATTGGATCAGTAGTATGGGTGTTTAAACACATAACTTTAAAACAAAATTGAATTTGGAATCACTAGAATTCAAACAAGTTGTGGTTCAAAGCGAGGTAGGTGAAATGTCCTGTTTATAAGTATACCACACAATTATTAACCTTAAATCGAATCAGTCAATGAACAAACACTCTAAAATATAAGTTCTAAAAAACGGTGTTTTATCATAAATGAACACTGCTTACTCCTTCTTTAAGCCAAACATCATAAGGGTGTTTGGTAGCAATTTTGGATTTTAGTGATTCATCATCTAATAGCTGTCCACTTTCTGTATCGACAATCAATAAACGTCCAGCTTTTAGGCGACCTTTTTGTATGATTTTCACATCAGGTTGTATATCGACTACACCAACTTCACTCGACATATACACCATATCATCACTGGTTGCATAAAAACGAGCTGGGCGAAGACCATTACGATCAAGTATTGCACCAATATAACGTCCATCAGAAAATACAATTAGAGCTGGAAAAAAAATGTACTAGGATAAATGTTGACTTCATTGCGTATTACATAACCTAAACATTGAAATTCAATGGAGATGAACAATTTTGTTTGTACATAATTCATGAAGACATGGATAGTTTGTTGGACTGTTAAAACGGTTCTATTTTTGACAAGAATGAAACTGTGAAAGTCAAAAGACAATAGATAATTTTAAGTAAAAGAAACGATATAAACCAATCAGTAAAATGCAAATAAACACACATTTCATCAAGTTACTACAGAATAGAAACGGTTCTGTAATATCCCAGAGTTTTACTATACGACCTGATGGAAGTCTGTCATCAAATGTGTGGAAGGCTTAAATCATAAATTGATATCCCTTCAAGTTTGATGGAACTCATATTTAGGATGCGGAACTAAAACTTTTAGCACAATTTTTAAAGTCATACAAGTGGTGAACATCGACCTGAAGTAATGTAGTTAACGCGAACACAGGTGGGGGCAATAGAATGCATTTGAACACACACTTACTGAACATATTAAAATCTAAGAACTATACACTAAATACTTCATTCGCAAAATGTCAATCAATCGTCTCACACTTTATTGTTCTTTCGTTTCCACACCAATCATTCTTTGTCCTCGTTCTCTTTTCTTTGAACTTCTCAACCTTCTGCTTCCAGGCACTTCGCTTTCGAATGATGATACATACTACTTATATCTGTCGACATCAGTAGCACATATCTCAGTACTAAGAGAATAAACCACATGTGAAATTATTAGTTTCATCATAGTCTTCAGAGGTCATCAAGGTCGTTACGTATTTCAATGACAATACCTTTAATTGAACTAACTGATGTAGATAGTTTAAATTTCAACCAGAATTCAAGTTTTCGTTCAATTGTTTGAATCACGTTCAGAAAGCCTCAAACCTTAAACACCATATATGTATTCACTTGACTACTTAGTGAATTATTCAGTAGTACTAGTTAAATTGAAAAATTATCAAAAACAATTAAATCTTTTTGTTAAACCTTGGTTAAATATATGTGTTATTTGCTTAATTAAAATCTCTTGATCAAATGTCCATGTATACACACGTATGCACATGCCAGTATATAAATTCCATGTTAGAACCTTTAAACATATTACTTCCTAGAGAACGGAAATATGTCTGAGCAAACAACAAGAGTTATGAGTATCGAACTTCAATCAATGTCATTGACATTCAAAATTCCGCATGGATTTTTAGATAACGATATAAAGGTCTTTTATAGGTTGATAAAACAAAACATGAATATAGCCACTCATGACTGCAAGTACAATTACCAAATCTACAATCATAGTTAGGGAAATGATATTGATAAGCTTTAAAATAGAGCCTAATTAATAGTACGTGCAGATCTAAACGACTAAATCACAGTGGAATCTAAAATGAGAGGTTATTTGTGTTATCGCCGTAACTTTTAACTTCCTAGAGGTTTCAAAACTTATCATAAAATCCTCCAAAGTAGAAATACTAGCCATAATTTTCGGATCCTCTTTGAAATAAAGATTATATGTAAAATATTCAATGAAGCCAATTAATTTAGTAATAAAACCATTCAATTATGCATGATAGGGAAGTACTTCATCTCTGTAGTTGTAACTAGTTAAATATGTCACCAAAGCATTTTGAAAGGCATAACACTCAATTAAAATAGAGTGACGACATATATTGAAACAGAAAACTAATGGAATACATGCCTAACAGACAATACTCTCAAACTAGTGGAGCTATAGGGCAAAGTGATATATCGATATTTCAGTGGTAAAACATATCATTTTAAAAGAGTTGATTATATACTGGCTCAAGAAAACTTTAACTGTAAGATATAATTATCATAAGTTATATCAGATACTGATTGGAAAATCAGTATCTGCTTGATAACTATGTAAACAGACCTTAGCAGATATAAAAGCCGTAAGTGTTTGGAACCCGATGTGAATTGTTTGAAAAGAATAGGTGGTAGGCAGAGTTTCGTTAGTGCGATTTATTGTTTCTAAACACAGTTGCTGAGCTGTTACGATTAAAGTCCAGAATACTGACTGACTTCTACCACCATCATTCAGAATAATAGAAATCGAAAGCAAGTACAGATGAATGACAGTTGTTATGAATTAGAATAGTCTATGATCTACGATATCTGTATATGGCAATACCGCGAATAGATCCCTCAAAAATCACTAAAAAATCTATCGTTTTTGTGACTTGAGGTTTGGTGTTAATTGCACACATGTTCAGTCAAATTAGAAGGAAAATTAGTTTTTGTGGATTCACTTCTGAAGATAAAAAAGGCAAGCAACTAATACAAAATCATTAAAATGAAGATTCATATGGGACCTTATGAGATTGTGGGTTTTGCTGTAAATGTTTTGTAGATTCAGAAATGATCTATTATGCTAAATTTTAGTAAATAACTCATATTTTGAGTAGTTCTTAGTTTTAATAGCTATATTTCCGAACATTTTGGTTTTGAACAACATAGACGATGACTATTTTAAACTAAATGTTAGCACTCCTGTTTGGAAACACCATCGCTTCGTTGCCAAACAATACAATCCTCATTGGCTTTTCCTATTTACTGGCATTTAAAAACCGAAGTCCAGTCATTTGATAAATCGAATAAGTGGTAAGTTAATGTGCGGAATCCTGGAAACAGAAAAAGGTAATTGTGTAATCACTTATTTTATAGTTTCCCAACTTCAATTGGTTTGAAGAAAGGTTATATCACATATCACACGAGTAAAATTATAAAATCACATTCAAATGAATTTAATCCTTTTGCTCAAATGAAGCTAAGCTGTTCAGTGCCTCAAGGTTTTAAGTAGCTCTTCACAATATATACTTTACAAAAATGGTTTTGAATAACTTCTAATCATCAGTTCTACTTGACTGTTAAACTGTGAATTTGATTGCTGATCAATATAATCATACTAAATTAGTTTTCTTCAGATCTATCTTATAGTGAGGTTTATTAACCTAGAGTTATATATTAATTGTTTATTTGATTCTATAAACAAACAATGTACGTATACATCTTCACTAACATCCAGTCTCAATTAGTGTATGCTTTGTAAAGCGACTATCTCCTCGAAACTATTGAATTTACCAAATCATGCTATTGTACCACTATACTCCATGAAAATATGCCTATTGTTCCTAGGGTAACATTTTCTTGGTGTTGGATTGTAGTATACCTAAATATCATCTCACAGCGCAGAACCGCTTATTTTCCAATATAATATAGTCTTAAGATCTAATACTTTCTATTAGACCCTTCCAGCTACGGTTTGTCAAGATAATTGTTACTATTCAATTTATTGGTCATTACAAATTGGATTAACATATATTTGTTCCGAGCTCTAATTAGTTCATATTTGCCTGTTAGTAGGTACTAAGGTAGAATATACATTATCGTATACTTCTTGTTACATTTTAAATACCAGTACCGTAATGGTAACTTAATAAGATTTTACAATTTTCTGAACTTTTGTTGATGGTCATTTAAGTTAAAGTCCAATAATACAGTTTTCTACTAAATCCTTTATTATACATAAAGTATTTTCTAACCAAGAGAGTTGCTCAAGAAAATATGAACTACTATTTGCTAGCTTTTATTTCAGAGATGGATTTGCTTAATTAGGCATAACTCCGCTAACGCGATTTCCTCACGCCTCTAATCATTTAGATAACGAACAGGCTAGGCTGCAGCGAATTCAATACTAGAAACACATCCTCTTGGAATTACACATAATTACCAACATACTTATTAGTCGAGTCAAACACAGTAGGTAGCATCATTCCTATCGCCCTTAGATGAAAGGAAATTACAATCTGCCAATCAGATAGGCGCACAATGATTTATGCAACCTAGTAACTAATCAATAATATGTTAAAAATTTTAAATGTCCATAATTCTTAAAATAAAAACAACCGCAATATATGAACAATAAACATCCGACATAAAAGGATAAGTAAATGCATAATAAATGAATGTGCCCATACACACACATACAACATAGATTGTAGTAAACAAACGAGTGACAGAAGCTCATGAAAATAAAAGCAGGAAACTACAGATAATCTGAAAAAGGTTTTTTTTCTCTCCTCAAAGTTTGCAAGTAAATTCTTCATTAAGCCCGTCTAATCCCTCCTCTCCTCTGGAAGACAAGAGAATACATACGCGCACGCTCATTTGTCTACACGTGCATATACTCATAACAAAGATGTATAGATTTCCTAGACAGCAAATAAATGAAACATTTAATAGTGATAGTAGTAGTGATTCGTTCAGGTTCATATACAGTAAAAGGTAGGCAATTCAAATTATTTTGATTATTTCATTACCTAAGCCTAAAGAATAATCAATAAGATTAACAGGAACTACACAAAGCGACCATAGACAACTGAAAATAGCTATCGATTTTAAGTGGGGGCATTATAAATACTCTTAACTATTAATAGGATTAACAAGAAATAAAGCAAAAGCAAATCCGTAAACAACCAAAATATATATATATATATATATATATATATATATATATATATTGGGAGAGAGGTTGTAACCAGTGAGAAATAATTTATTCAATTTCTATGAAATAATGAAAGAGACTACTAATGAAATGTGTGTAAAAATAATAGAAAATCCATGGAAGAAACCTTATTTCCTTGAAATTCCAACCGTTAATGAATTTTATTGTTTCCTGAAATCAGTTTTTAGGAGTTATAATGCTAAAAACTGATGTTTTACCATCACTACAACAAGTACTACACATGGAAAAATAAAGAGTCCTATCATTCTTAAAAAGGTGATATAAAGAGGTATGAATAAGGTTGACTGGACTATAAGGTCCTACACATCTGAGGAGAAGCGTGGAATGGACAGCTTGGATGCAACTAGACGATTTGGACTTCTCAGATGACCTAGCTCTTCTTCCCCTTTACACACAAACAAATGCAGGTCAAGACAGTCGGTGCAACAGAACCCTCTGCATCAGTAGGCCTCAACATACACAAGGGAAGAACAAAAATCCTCAAATACAACACACAGAATACCAACTCAATCACACTTGATGAAGAAACTTTGGAAGAGGTGGAAGCTTTCACGTATCTGGTCAGCATCACCTAGGAATAAGGAGAATCGCATGCGGACGTAACGGCACGGTTAGACAAAGTAAGGGCAGCATCCCTACAGTTGAAGAACATATGGAACTCAAAACAACTGTCAACCAATACCAAAGTCAGAATCTTTTATACGAACGTTAAGACAGTTCTGCTGTACAGATCTGAAACTTGAAGAACTACCACAAGCATTATCAAAAAAATGTACAAGTATTCACAAACAGTTTTCTACGCAAGATACTCAATATCCGTTGACCGGATACCATCAACAACAGCCTACTGTGAGAGAAAACAAACCAGCTTTCAACTGAGGAGATTGGGAAAAAGATGTTGGAGGTGGATATGACATACATTACAGAAATCATCGAACTGGATCACGTGGCAAGCTATGACTTGGAATTCTGAAGGGAAACATAAAAGAGGTAGGCCAAAGAACAAATTGCGTTGAGAATTGGATACGGACATGAAAACGATTAACAGCGACTGGAAAGGATTGCTCACGACAGAGTTGGGTGAGGAATGCTGGTAGGAAGCCTATGCTCCTCCACGAGGGGTAACAAGCGTACGTAAGTAAAAGGAGTTCGGTCGTCATAAGTAAACTGATGTTCTTTGTTGCCGAATAAACCATGTGGTGTTTTTTCTCCCTCCTATTATGACTACAAAACATGACTGTTAGGAAAGAGATGTATGTGTAAGTTTAAGTTATTCAGTCACAGATATTTTTAAAGCACTTTGAAATTTTACAGAAGTTCAAAACAAAGTCGCAGAGGAACAGTGTAATTTGGCTGACGAAGTTGGAAAACTGGACCGATTGAAACAGTTGTCTTTCGTGTTACATATCCTAAAATGGCGTCTACTTTGGTTTATGGAGCTAGATAAGGTTGAGCTACGTTGCAGAAAAACAAATATTTAGGTAACAAAGACTTGCCACAAGTTGGTAGAATCACTTGTTTTAGAACTGCGTCAAGCTGATAGGTGTAGTCTCTTATAATTGCTAAAAACCAGATGTTAGTGTCCCTAGGAAATGTTTGTTAAAACTGATCATTCTAGTTTTATTTGCATTCATTTTCATCTACTCTTAAACCTTGAACATTCGATTTGTTTTACCTACCCAGAAAATCTTTCACTGATGAAACTGTCAACGTATCCTTAGCAAGGATAATGAAAGAAAGAAATCATGGAGTGTAATTAATATTTAAAATTTGTATTATGTTAGTTCATACTTTTCCTCATAAAACTAATCTAAGAACGGATTTGTTTGACTAATACATTAATTTTTTCTTCATCGACAAAGCTGGTCATTATTTGTGTCAAAGATTACGAAATTATAAAGAATAAACTATCGGACAAAAGTTTAGAACTTATAAGTTCTACATATTTAGAAATGTCTGGTCAAAAATTACTGATAATTTGCCTTCAGATAACCAAGACAATGAGCAACTTCAAATGGTGGATTCTAACCTATATACTATCAATTCGGCTAAGTAAGCAATTGTTTAATTATTGATAATAATTTAGTTTTAAATATTACTATCTATTAGGAATAAAAGTTCAGATGTTAGATAGACCGGTAATAGGTCAATGGAAATTAATTGCTAAACGAGAGGGCAGCAATTCGACATAGAATCCTAATACAACTATAGAAGATTCCGTCGCCAACTAAATGGATACTATGAACATTCGAATTAATTAAAACTAGTTTAAAGCTTAAGTCAGACAATTTAGAAAGAACTTATTATTGCTAACTTTTGATTGAAGTCAGTCCTTGAAATCCTTTCCAAATTCAAAATCAGAGGCTAATGATATAAAAAACTAACGCACCATCATAAGCATCATATTATCACAAACAGGTAAACGTATTCATTGTAAAGAATTAAGACTTTTGGTGAAGAAAATTTTCTTTTGACTAGATCGTTGTCTTCGGCTGTAAAATTGTATTCAAAGGTAAAATAATGTAGTGTCATAATATTAAGCAAAATGACCAAAGATAGTCGTCACACATTTCCAAGCATAAAGGCAAAAGAAAATTTTTTTCTTTCACACTTATTGAAGAAAATATAAATATATACATCAAACTACTGCAATTCTATAATGATAATACCTCATTAACGTACCAATGAGTAGAATACTTAATCTCTGTCGAGACTTTATACAACGTGCTAATTATTTTAACACTTCATTAGATTGAGCTTAAGATAAGGCTTGAATGTATTACGAATAAAGTTATTGATTTCTACGGAAAAAAAATAATTAAACACCTTTCACACTCATTTATGGTTTGAAATGGAAATGAACAAACAGTGTACACTCAGGATCAAAACAACAATGCTGAAATGAATATGAACGAGGAATTGATTTTTATGAGAAAACTATTCATTACTTTGACTTGGCAACAAAACTCTAATTTATTTATTTTTTTATGGATTCATTAACATTAAATACGAAAACCAATCAAGGATATACTCAATAATCAAAATGAATAGATCAATTTAATCAATAAGTTTTAAAAATCTACAGGTTTATAAAAATAGATATTGATTTACCTGGTCCATCCCAAGGTTCAAAACTATTGGCAGCCCATTTGAAATAATTCCATTTCTCTCTAGATATTTCACCTTTTTCTGGATCTAGATTATGCCACGCTTCAGGAATCATCATCATTACAGCTTCTGGAAGACTGTAGTCACCAGCTTGACACAAGAATTCCATCATGTTGTCAAATGATCCTGAATCAGACATACCTTGTTCAATGATAGGAAATAATTTTGATATTTGTGCCTTTGTATAAAAACGACTGAACATTAAACTTTGACGCGCTCGACAGTAATTTACGTTGCCCTGAGTTTATATTAAATAAAAAGAAATTATTTGATGACTAAAAAAGTAATTTAGTGTGGATATAAACTTTAGTATCATTTAAATGGGTAATCAGCTATCTGTTTATAGAGGGCAGTGACAAGTCTGATTTTAGCCAAGAGCTCATATTTCTACCCGTGACTAATTTTCACTTATAATTTGATCATAAAAAATACCGGTATAAACAATAAATTCAACTATTTTGAACAAATAACTAGCAATGGTCTATACATTCAAGTTACCTGTTGGTTCGGAGCTATTCTCATCAGTTTGAGTAATCAAACTTTTTAAGTACACAGTCATCGAACAAATCAGCCAAATATTTTAGTTTCACTGAAGCCTGCCTCAATAGTTCGTGTATTTTTGTTTTATTGAATGTAATGAGATTGGTGGTTTAACTCAACACCTAACCTGTAAGCTTGTCTAATGAAATCTAGACCTTAAGCGCCATTTCACTAATAGATTTTGGATAATCTCGGAATATCTAGCGAATCAATTAATGCTGACGGTTACTGAGTAATGGTCCCGATAAATTCCTCCTGTTACGAGATAAAAATGCTTCCCATCTAATTGCAGAACTGTTGGAAAATGAGAAATTCTTCAAGTTACCGAAATAGACTAGTGATGAGATAAGGTTACTTCATTAACAGTCATGAAACAATCACCTTCGGTTCACAGTTGTTACGTTCATGCTATTTATCAGTACCACTATTAAGAGGTCGAGTTAACTATCACGTCACTGAAGATATTTGAATCCACATTTATAAACCCAAACTTTGAATTCAAAAGGAGTTCGTGCAATGCTTTTCTAACTTGACTATTGATATAAGCAATACCAGAGCAGGTTTAACTTGTATTTTCATCTTTTTTCAAAATCTTTCTCACGCTTGTGTTCGTATATAGTTTCTATAGCTTTATATACATATCGTTATTCTTAAGCAACCATTCTTACGAAACTGAGCTTTTGTGACTAGTAATTACAACCTTGCTTATCTTTCAGTGCAATAATAATTATTATTGATATTATTAGAGTCATTATAGAGCATTCGGGTGAATATCGGACATAAATCTTTGCTAGAAAGTACCTACGGTAATATACAGGTTGTGAAAAATTGTGGTTTTCAAAACCCTACACAAACTCCTAAATGAGGATAATTTTCCTTACAAATTAGTTAAAACAATCAATCAAATTCCTCTGGATAAGCTTTTCAGCATAGTTTCAAGTCTTTTTACGGGCACAAACCTAATTATTGTTAAGTAACAGTATTGAAATTGAATGATCATAACTTTTCAACAATATTCGTTCAATTTAATGCAGTTTTTCTTTGTTCACTAGTGAACAACCATCATTTTCGAATTTAGTAATACCCAAACAACAGTTTACCAGTAAGAATACTAGAACTTCATTGTTTGAAAGTATATTGAAAGTAAAATGATTGGTTATTCATGAGTCTTAGTTATCATTACTCTCTAGTTTGAAGTTTTCAACTTCTTAACAATAGTAATTTACAAGAGATATACAGAAGTTAGACTCATAGTATACAGCACTGAATTCGTAAATCTCAATACCTCAACAAAAGTAGCTTGATATATACAGCACAGAGATAAAATTACAACTAGAGAGAAAAAACTAAAGTTTAAGATATTGAAAAAACCGTTTCAGATAGAGATTTTTGAACCTTGACAACAGGATAAGGCTTGAAAGTATTACGAATAAAGAATTATTGATTTCTATGGAAAAAAAATAACGTTTCACACTCATTTATGGTTTGAGATGGAAATGAACAAACAAAATCGATTTCCTCACGCTGAAGACAATACAAAGTAATTGAAATTGTATTAGTTTAGTCGATTGATAAGAACCAAGCTAACAGCTAACTTATAACTGGAGAACAATTTATAGCCAAATTAATAACCACTAACTTAACTATCCTGAAGACTGTATGGGTGACAATGAAAAAAATTGTGTGAGTATAGCTATAGTTCATCAATCATTATAATTGGTTACGTGAGGCAGTGTATATTCAGTTGTGTAGTATAAATCCTTTAAGTTCAAATCATTATTTATGATAATAGTAGAAAATTTATTTATCATATCTTTTTTGGTTTGCTTGTTTAGAACCATCTGATCAAACAAACTATTTCCTCTTTTTAAGTAAGAACTCATTTTTATATTCGAAGGTGTTTTTAATCAAGAAGGGATAGTGGAAAGATTATCTGAAAATTGGTGTGGTGATAGAGATGTGAACTGTTTTGTTTAGTTTGTTCTTGATACTATCTGTCATAATTCTTTTCATCATATAATCACTAGATTAAACTTTTGTGGGAGAATGTTTCATATTTAATCAACCCAGAATGTTATCGAACTGATCATCCTGTAAAGTGAAATCTATTCTACGAAAATTCACTAGTTGAACATAACTTATGCTAGGAATACAAGGAGATAAAATATCTACTAGATAATTGCCCTGTAGTCTCTAATTAAAACCATTCTGATGTAAGTATAACAGAAAATATAGTCATATTAAATAACAGTGTAAACATCCGTTAGAACAATGAATTGAAACCATAACTATTAAAAGAATAATCGTTCTGTTTCACAAGAAATAACCGTAACTTACGCGTAGTGTGTTGATTTCTCCATTATGAGCCATCATACGTTGTGGATGAGCACGACACCATGATGGAAAAGTGTTTGTAGAAAAGCGATTATGAACTATTGCAAAGTGAGTCAGAAAATTAGGGTTGGATAGATCTGCGTAGTAATTCCACAGTTGTTTTGTGGTGAATAAACCCTTTTTGATAAAGAAATAATCAAAAAGATATTTAACTAGAATCAAAATGACAAATTCCACATATTAATATTTGTTAAATTAGATAGCTATGGATTTCAACCTACTATATTAGATAGTAATTAGTGATACCAAATTTTTCAGTCATATAGTGGTCGTCATCTTTGAAGTTGATCTGCCAAGAATTCAGTTAAGTCTATATTTTAGTAACACGTGTTGAAAGTTAAGCAGTAAATTGTAACAGTTCAATTCTCCTCCTTATAATCGATCAGAGTTCATCACTTATTTACGACTAAAATACATACTATTTGATATTCCTATGGGAGACGATTGCTCCTACTAGTTTAGCCACAGATATTAGTACATAAGTTTCCTAAAAGCACTTAGGTGTCCAATTACTTAAGAGGAATGGTTCCAGTTGGTTAGAAAGATTTTTAATACTTGATATCTTTAACGTGAGATTTTCATTTAATTAAAACAAAATATAATGGCTCCTCCTCTGCTTCCTACACGTCCATTTGGTCGGTAATCAAAACTATAAAGATTACTTAAGTCTCAAAATGGGAAGCCTATTATCAATATACCACTGACAGAATTTCATTAATAGTCCTACCACAAAAGACAAAAACATACAAGTTATTGTTACTATCTGAATATACAACATCCAGAAGGCATATTGAAGCCTACATTTATGACAGATTTTTGAAGTTGAACATTGATTATAAAATATTCGTAACCTGATATCATCTTACATAAAGAAAACTAACAGAAACTACAAGGTATATAAAAATTACTTCCAGTAGTAGTTTTTACTGTGTTGTGTGCCACTTATAAGTAATCTTCGTTCACTAAATCGATAAAAGGGTACCCGTCACCCTTGCATACCGCAGAACTTAATCGTAATCAGTCAGCAAGTGCTTATAATTTAAACAGAATAGATTAATTAGTAACGGGTTCACAAATGTTGAATGCTTAATGGGCATTGTGTTTCACATCTAGTCAACCAATAACGCAAACGTCGTTTAAAAGCATGAATCCTTTGGTTTCATTATTATTATTATATCTTTTCATCGCATCAGTGAACGAAAGTAGCCATTTCGAAGAATAATAAAAGTAATATGAAGAAGTTATTACCCAGTAAAACGCAGATTTCAATGATCGTTTGATCAAGATAAACTTGTTCAAAATCCACATTGAGATTTATAATGATGACTTACTTTATAAACAATTCTTTCAGAACATAGACTGCATATATAACAGCTCTTTGATAATTCATTACTTGCATATTTACGAAGCAAAAATACCTTAAAGATGAACAGAATAAAGTGGACAGAAAAAAATAAACAATAAATTAATTTACGTAACAAAATAGTTTATACAAGCTCAAATTAATTAAATTAAAGATTAATTAGATGAGTGAATGGTTATTATACAATAACTCCATAAGTAGATAAACTAGACAGATATCGAATGAGTCTATGCTTATCTCAAAATTAATACGTCAAAGATTAGTGTAACAACTCAAGAGGAAAAAAAGAAACAAATTTGCACATATACCCTAATCTACAGTAATTTAAGGGAGACATATTATTATTGCGTAAATGGTTGATAATCCTTTGTATTATTTTACAAAAAGTTAGCCGTTATAAGAAAATAAAAGTGGGAATCAAATTTCTAAAAATGCAGATGAGTTAGTGTCATATTTAATTGTGGGGGGGGTGAGTTAAAGACCGTTAGTTGATCATATGAATAAAATATTCCAGAAACTATAAGCCAGTGTAGCTCAACAGAATGGCAATTACTAAATTTATAGTGTAAAATAACAACCAACTGAGTATTTCACTGGTTAGTGGTCAAAGAAAACACCTTATCAACCAAAAACTCATCACCAATGCTTGTATAACATTAAATATGACTTGAAAAGTAAAATTATAAACATTAAGTTATTATTGATTTCGATATTCACTGGCCAAGCATTTTCCTAGAAATCATATCATTACTTATATAAGCTTTTATGAGAATGTAATGCTTCTCGCAGGACAACAGAGGATGAACGCATCAGCCAAAAATCATTGCTTAATAAACAATAAAGAATCCACATTGTAGTGAGAGAAAAAAAACAATTTTTGAAGTGATAGACACTGGATGTATATCCTGACAAAAACATTGACACAGAATCAAACACAAGTTCAAAATAGGGTGACACACCATTCCTGAAATATATAAATTTGTAATGTGAACATTCTTTTAACAATTTATTGTTTCTGAAATAAGCAGAGAATATATGTTATTTTATTAAGCTATGCAAATGTACTGAGACCTTCAGACGTTGATGTTTTGTTTAGCGTATGTTAAAACATGTGAAGCCCTTAATTGCAATCAAGTTAAATCTCTGAAATAATTTATATTAGCAAAAAATGAGAACTGATGACTAGTTGAAGATTGTGGAATTGTTTACGTATATAGTTTAAAAGAGAAGAAAGAATTCATCAGAAGTAATGAAACTGTGTACAAGATAACACACACCTAATCAACAGACAACCTGAAACGGCTTAAGTTACCATCCATGAACACTTAGGATAATGTAGAAAGGATACGATAATGCTAAAGCAAAGATTTAAATACATAAACTTCCTTCAGTTTCAAGTTAAATTTATTTTCAACTGCATAAAAGATGAATGTAGGATAGAAAACATTTAGATCTGTTTCTCAGGTAACAGTTTCATACTGTTATCACCTGTTCACATGCACATAAACATAAATAAATTAATAATGACTTGTATGCATACATGCATTTAAATTGACCAAACACAATTATTCCAACACTTAATAGTGATCAGTAAGTCGAGGCGAAAATGTATATCACTTAATAAACACGGAACATATGCCAGTATTAAGATTAAATGGAAATAAGCATTTCACTGAAGTATTAAAATAATTGAATGCTAATAATGGACACTACTGCACTCAAATTAAATGTTCGTGAAGGGGAAAGCAGACAAACGGTGCTCATTTACTTGAAGCTAAATGTTCCACTGGTCTTTACTTCTGAGAAACTAGGATAAAAAAGTGAATATAAAAAAACTTATCTCAACATAAACAATAACTGTAGAAAGCGTTTCCTATTTCAATCGCAAAGGCATATTACTCAGAGTTCTGTAATGAAATATATTAGGTATGTTAAACTGAAATGTGTCTTATATTACGTGAATTCCTTGATAGCCCCGATAACTATTTTACATAATAAATAAACACAAATAATAAATAGGAGGCTTTTAATTGAAGTAAGGTTTTGTAATTCACTATGAACGTCAGTATAGTTGTATATCTTAATAATACACTACAATACAGTTCATTCAAGTACATTTTACTAGTTCTAAAACTTCTGTAACGAAACGTAAAAAATAGAGTAAAAGATTAGTGCCAATTAAAATTCAAGATGAGTAGAGAGATAATATGATGCGAATCAACGGCATATATTCAATATACACTTGTACACTGAATGACGAAAAGTTAGACGATGTATCTAATTTATTAGAATTAGCTCAGTAAATGCAAGTGACACTAGTGATATTTTGGGACCTTACTGTGGAACTAAGTACTGCAAAGCACAGAAAAATCAATAGGATCTGTTGAATTACGCATCAGTAAAAAAAATAATCATGAGAAACGTATTGAACCTACAGTAATACAATACTAGGGTAAAAAATTCTTAATATTCCGGGAGTAATAGAGCGTAAATTAAACTGGATAGGCTTCAGAAATTAAACGTCAGGCCTACAAATAACAAATTTAGTGTAAAGGTGGAGTTTAATCAAAGTAAACCTTTTTTCCCTAGTCCATCTAGTAAAGTTAAAAGAAAACTAGGATCCAAGTATGAGTATCCAGTGCTAGGTGAGGACCTAGGGTTTCTACTACAAAGGCCTCAATTTTCACTAGTCTCTCAAGAACAATACACACTGATGAAACAAAGAATTAATGAATGTAGTTAAGATCTTTGGAATGAACAAATATCCAGTATAAAGAAGTTAACAGGTAAGGTAAAAGTTTCTGAGAACATAGATTACAATATATCACTTCATTACATAGCCTTCAGCACACCACAAAGTACTTTAACCCAGATGAATGACGAATAACCCAGAATAAGATATTTGGATTATAACTTATTAAGCGCTAAGATAGTCCGTGCCCCTTCCCGAAAAAAATAATAAAGGTCAAAAGAAATTGAATACATTGAGCTTTTCTCTAACCATGAAGCCCATTAGAAACCAAGTAAACTATGGATGATAACACAGAGTCGTCTTTCATGATAGTGAAACCGTTTTGAAAGTTTGAAAAGGGTAGGAGATAACCTTCAGTGAAATCTCTCAACATAAAACTGCTTTGATAAAAATGTAAGAGGAAAAGAGTTTGTTATTGCTTAAAGTATCTCCACTCTACACACGCTCAAGTATGTACTTGTCCAAACTTATAATTTGTATAACTACACTACACTTATTCACATATTCCATCCACAGTGTTATTTTTCTACCACTTGACAACTTCAAAATTGGTTATGCAGAGAGAATTTATTTGAATTAATTGTCATATCGATGTTCTAGTTAGAAAATCCTGTTTGGGATTGTTTTGGTAAAGTTATTGGAGACAAACGTCAATGAAAACATATTTGCTTGTAGAAGTGAAAATACTAGCCTAGAAATAGAAAGTTAATTCACTATATAATGGATAGTAGTAAGTTAAGTGGAATTATTTTGTCATATGAAGTATCACTGTGAGTAGATTATACTTCCGAGTGAAATTTGAAACTGTGGCGAGAATTAGAGTAAAAGCATCGTATAAGGACGAGTTAGTCAGAATCAAATATCACGTATAACGAGTAGTAGTAATGTCTTTCTATAGTGCTGAAAACCTTTAGAATGATAACAAAATTTTATTTTATGTCACTGTATGTGAGAATTAGTGGTGTGAAACTTATCAAATACCCAGTTTTTTCTTTGAAGATTAACTTAACGGATAAACTGACACTTTATAAACCCTAACCCCAGATCCTATAATCCCGAAACAAACTTTGACCTATTGACATTTTTGTTTACAAAATAATTAACATAGAGCCACTTGAACTTTTGCTTGAACATCACAAGACCTTTAAGGCATTTTAGCATTATGGCTGATGTCAGTTTGTGATGAAAACCCTAACCCTACATTCCTAATCAAGAAAACTGTTATGACCCCTAGAAATCTACTTAGGTCCTTTTAGGGGTTCGAGGAAATTGATAGTCTATATCCATTTGGGTTAATTTATATGTTGTTTTCTCAATATACAGATAGGGTAACCTGTAAAGGAGTCTAATGGGTTCATTATTTGCATAAAATCTGTTTATACTTGGTAGTTTTATTGTTTTCTTTTACATCAACTATCCATTTACAAAGGCCGCTTTTGAATTGACGGTTGCTTCAAGTTTGTCTATCAAACGCAGGGAGTGTTAATCACCAACTTCTCTCATGGTCAACATAAGATTTAATATTGAAAATCCTCCTTTAATATAACACGTTTCCCTTCGTTAAATTATTATTTGTATATTCCTGATTTTGTTCACCATGATTTCCGTTAAGTTTTTGTGAAGTATTCTTAATAACTTCAGTTTTACATGATGAGAAAAAACACATTTATTTTCATTTGAATTATAGCCTATTGCTCGTTCATTAGTTTGGTATTCTCCCTCTTGTAAATGTTTTAACACCCACCACAATCGTTTTTCTATCACAATTAAGGAAATTAACTATTAATATATTTCATAACTACTTACAAATATGTAGCCTTATGACGAATTCGCTTCAAAATAGGATTTAATTAGGTTTTAAGTAGGAATTATAAAATAGAGAACATCTTGTCAGGTGATATTTAATGTTACTACCAGTTAGTTTGTTCAACTTGATTATTGTAAATCGAAGTTAATTTCCAATTTCTTATTTAAACATCAATAACACTATAATGAAAATCAAATATTCATACATTTGTGTGCAAGTTTTTTTCAACTTATCCTGAAAAGTACCTAGATACTAATTCAGATTTCTATAAATTCGAAATTTCGAATCTGGCAGTAAACCGTTGAGTAAGTTTTAATCATGTTGTTGATTTAAAATATGATCCCCTACAATTGAAATACCATTAACAAAGATTTTTTTATATTTCCCCATCAATTTTATGCATAAATTTAACAGAACTGTGCAGTTTTACGTCAGAGATCCTTTAATATATTTATTAATGCGAGTACGGTGTTCGGAAAACGGAATATAATTAAGGCTGTGGACTACATTGTGTAACGGCGATTGCTAGTGAAAAGTCAGCATAATCAATTAAAAACAGACCTTTGGATACCTAGCAAGTTGCTAAGTTATTGAAATAAAATGAGTTTTACTTAAATTACAACTTGAGTACTCTTATCTCAACCATTCTGTCACATGATCTACAGAGCTTAAACTTCATATGTTCATTGAATAAGTAATACTAGTTGATATGATAATAAAGTTTCGAAGTATACATCTGTAATCAAAATATTCTGAATGGATATTCCTGTCATATAACCACTCACTAACTACCAATAAACTCCATTCAGCTTAATCAATCAAATACATTACGATCAGAGTATAATCAAATTTTAATGTGCCTGAAATGCCCTGAAGAAATAAATCAATTTCACTCTCTTAGAAAGATAATTGTTCAGTAAAACTGATCTGTACCGTTCCACTGTAGACAAAACATTCTTATTTATATTCAATTTAATGGAAAATAAATGAAGAAAATAAAGGATCGAATGCGCACAATGTAATAATAAACAAAAAATTATATGTTAGATTTTCATTTACAAAAGAAAACTGATGTTATTATAAGTTATTCAATTTACTGGTAAAACGTTTTCTTACAAATTTTCATATGCTCTCTTAGACACACATTTAAATCGTTGTTGTTGATAGTGGTTGTGTTGGTGATGGTAACAGGGTTGCTCTTGTTGGTGTCGTTGTTTGCCGCTGCTGTTGGTTTCATTACAGCAGACCAAAATGGTACAATAGTAGTGGTCATCCATAGACATACAACAAAAATTCTCACTCATCAGAGAGATCTCTACACAATAATTTAACCAATACAGTCATTCATTCCTCTTTGAATCTGTAAGAGGCGATTTCACAAATATACACTAAGAATTACTCACTTGACTACGAAATCCAGTATCCTGGTAGGATTCTTCACTTTCTGATTTTTGAACGACAAATACCTGTAAATGAAAAAAACGGCACAAAAACTTAAGAACATGATTTTCCTTGGTTCAAGAAGTATTAAAAGATACTATATTCACTATACATTAAAATGAATATCTAAGCTATCCTTGAAATTGTCACACATATCACTTAATATGCCAGTTAGATTCAGCTGAATCCAATAAAACTGAGGATTGAACTTTAAAGGTATCCGTTCATTGTTACTAACACCACAATTTCAAAACATGTTTTCTAAATAGATAGGAAATTGGATTGTAGTGATTGGTGTAGTGAAGAAGTATGTTTCAATCTGGATCTACAACTTTCTGATAATGATGGAAGACAAATTCAAAGTGAATGACTGAAGTGAACTTTTTCGTACAGACTATCAGATGTATTATAAACAATAAAACTAGTCTTTGTTATAAGTTCAATATACAGGAACTCATACCACTTGATAATAATGGATTATTTATGGAGAGCCAACCGAAACTCAATGAGAAATCTGTGACTGGAAGAAGCTGACTTATGATAAGAAATATAGTTTGTATTCATTCAATAACCTTGGTGTTTAGTGAGCTACAAACCCATTCCAAAGATTAGCCTTCAAACTGTCACAAAATCGGATTCTGTTAATAGCTGCGAAGCATAAATATCACAGCAACTTCATTTATCACTGTGATGTGAAGTGTATATGATATTATCTTGTCGTATTATCTCTATCAGATCCACATTCAATCTCGAAATTTATTTTTAATTGAATAAAAATTATGCTCGTTCGACTTATGTTTTGTAAATTATTTTTACTTGCCTTCAGGCTCACTCCAACTATGGACGTGAAAACTTGAAGTCAGACTACTCTACGGTTTATGTTTTAGTTCACTATATCCGCAGCAATAATTTTGTATCGCTACACCATTATATCTGCAATCACCAGGAAAAACAGGAAAAATATTGTGCTTTGGACTAATATCTATCATTGCCTAGGTATAAAATCCCTATTCTTTTCTAAGTCCAAAATACCTGCTGAATTAATGCGAATTATCACTGATCTGATGAAAAATCCAACATTCTGAAAAAATGACGAACTTTCATAAACTAGCATGATAATGTTATTGATTGATGTAGTTGAATCTGCACACTCGTTCTAGACCGAATTCTTAATATCGAATTGAAACAAGCTTATTAGTCTAGTTAAACTAGTGTATAATTAGCACCGTGTACGGATCAAATTATTTTCGGTTTGTGAGCTTATATCTATGAATGCATGCTTATAAATTAAAAACGTGTATCCTATGAGTAATTAAACTGCATAATACATTCTGCACATAATTATTGTATTAACAAACAAACATTTGTAATTGTATACAGTAAAATGTTCCTGAAGCATTAAACTCCCACACCCTATATATTCTCACACTGTTCAGTATACAAATATAAAGGAAACTACTGAGTCAAATCTTGGTAGTGATTTTTTATTGACCCAGGGTCATTATTCATAAATTTACAGTTTACTTACATTCCTATTTATCAAAACAAGATACAAAATAAATGAGATTAATAGGGTATTAAGATTGAAGATTTTTGCTTTTATCATATTAATTTTGTGGTGGATTCCAACATTTTAATAACGAATTTCAATTTCATTTTTCAAAACAAAATGTAATTAAATGCGAAATTAGTAACTAAGTACAAATTCACTATTTTCTTTTTCAATCAATCAATCCAAATTGCACTTTGTTAACTTGACATTTATTGATCATTGTTTATACGGATCTCAGTTATTTATTCAATTCTTTTATATAAATAACGTAATACGGAAACATCAATGTAAAACAGGACAAGTTCACTGACTAAAATACTCATAACTAAGATAGTACCATATTTGAAAAACGAAAACTGAACTACGACTGTCAGTCAGGCGAATCCGAATCTCAAATATAGAGATATTTTATCGATTATATTTTCTGAACTAAAGCGAGAAGAACGAGATTCACAGAATAACATGAATTCATTATATTTCAAGGCTTCTCCTGAGGTTTGGCAAATTCATGCTCCGTAAGTTGTGCCCGAAAGGAAGTAAATTATTCACAAGTGGGATCACTAAACATTTGATGAATAGTAAACACAACGTGTTTGTGTCGAAAACGTTTAAAATGATTAACAGGCAGACAACACCACTTTTACTCCACTTTGGAGAAGCTACTCACATCAAGTGCTTTCGATTTGACCTTTGAAAACAGTAAGAAAGTGTTCTGAACCTCTTATTACGATTGTAAGATAGCTATACTATTTGAAAGTTTGTAAGTTACATTAGGTTTTATTACTCAAAGTAAAAAAATCCTACTAACATCCATTCACGACGTTATCTTGAATACTATGTTAAACAGGTGCCATGATTTTCACTCATTCTGTAACAACTCATATTTATTCATTGTCTCTGTGTCATCATTTATAACTTCATTCCCTTCTTCCTTTTTTATGATTTCATCTTCAGCATATAACTGCTAATCAATTTTAACTATTACGTTAAATATGTTGTTTACTCTTGTGTTATTATATCGTTTTGAATTAAACTTTATTGATTATGGTACGTAATGAAAAAAAATTTGTAATATTGCTACCGTAAATTTGGGCCGTTTGCAGCTGATGAGTAACTTTGAAATATGACGAATTCATATTATTCTGCAAATCCTCTTCTCCTCACTTTATTTAAATTTATCAAGGGATCAGGATGTACGAAATTATGTTTTAGCTCAACAACTGTAGGAAATTACGCGATAAATAAAATCAACATACTTTATTCTGTGGTAGGTGTTATATCCAGACGAAGGATAGTGAGTCGTGACTGTTAGGATCTATGTATGGACTGTTACTATATATATTCTTAGTGTATAACCATTAAGCAACTATATTATATGTATATTCATATTCCTTGTATTATAAGTTTCTATTTGCCCTATTGGCTATTATACGATTTACTATTCCTGAGTTGTACTCAGTATATTAGCTACAATCTCACACACCCACAGTTACTTTTTGGTCTGATTTTGTATAATTATTATTTTCGGTTTTATGGTATGATGTGGTCTGGTTTGTTTGTATATAAACGCAGTATGTCTGAAATATATGATCCATATGACGGAGGCTGATATTTGCGCTCTGGACTGAACCGGCTGGGTTGTGCAAGAAGCTACTAGTCCAAAGAACAAATAAGAAGTCCAGGTCTTCCGTACAGGTTTAGGCTTCATTGGTCTGGTTGTATAAGTCAGTATCCCTAGTTGGCGATATCATCTCGTGATATAACCAACTGGGAAAAATCCATAACAGTAGGTCGTAGACTAACTTGGTGATAAATGTAGATATCAGTGTTAAGAATAATATTTAATGCTCCACAAAATTCGGGCAGAGCTTGTTCTGAATAAGATGTACAACTATGATCAAAGTGATTGACGAAGGAAATATGAATTACAATCTGTAAATTTGTATCATATTTCTTTATAATATTTTCGATAAAAATAAATTATCAATATAGGTTTGAGGAGATTGTTGAATTTCAATTGAGATTATGAACCGGTCAATGTTAGACCACCATTGAAAAATCATGGAGTAGTTAAAGTTAGAGATTAACACCGATGGGAGACGGCTCATTGGTCTAGAGGTTGAGCGTTCGCACGCGAGGCCGAAGGCCCCGAGTTCGAACTTCATGTGTGGGATCTTGAATTCGTACTCATGAGGAGTGCCATACTAAGACGAAACGGATGTTCAGCGCTTCCAGGTTTTCAGTGGTGGTCTCATGTTGATCAGACTATGATTTTACTTAGAAAAAACTTAGTCTGACCAGTATATTTAATTAGGAGTCCGTCTAGGGATATCATCATGTTTCATAGTTCAATAAATCGAGCACAAGATATAACGTCTCAAACTTCAATTATTGCAATGTCAAAAGCAAGCAAGCTGTATGTTAGACTTTTGATGACCCAATTCCGCCATTGTTGTATACAATGTACTCTAGTTTATGGCCTAGTCTTTTTTAGCTAGTTCGCTTCAGTTCTGTCAAACGGGCTTTTAGTGCATTACGCTGCAAGTTCATGCTATTCTATAAAGAACCGTCTATTAAAAACGAGCTCCGGAATTAAATCAGTTCAACTATTTACATATTCAGTAGAAATTGTATATTTTGTTAGGTATCACCACTGAAAGAACATTTAAAGAATTCAGCTTATTATTCTCATGGTCTCGGGAATAAACTAAACACTTTCAAATACTGAAAAATTAATTTACGTGTATCAATAGTTTAGCATAATCGCATTTATTCAAATTTATACTGGACCGTTAACTGTGAGAAATTTAAATCAAATCGACCAAACATAGTGAGAATTGTCCCCTCTTAAATCAGTGAGTGTTAGTGTTACTCAAGGTGATCTAAAAATAACCTCACAAGTTAACATGAAGATGTTTACTAACTATATATGTAATTCAGTCACAAAACTACCAAACTTGAATCCTAACTCAACAAATTCTGACTCATTACAAGACTTTTAGGTTCACAGTTCTTACTTGCATCACAGGCAATCATGGTTTGTTTCAATGTTAAACTGTCTATTATGACGTACTATACCGGTAGCTTTAATCTTTCCTTGAGATTCACAGCAAATTCATTAATATTTTTCAATCTTTAAGAATGAACATCAGATAGAAATAACTAAAGCATACGCCGGGATTTACGGGAAATTGAAGATCGCGCCTATTTTAATAAATTTACGAAAATAATTACCAACCATTATGTTTACTTTTATTAAACACTAGATGAGAATAAACAAATTTAATTTGTTTGGGAAACTAAAGCAACTAACTAACATTGACAGTTTTACTGTAAAAGGAATCTATGTATTTTGGAGGATTTATGTCAAATCATAATGAATTTCATCAGCGTAAAAATAGTGAACATGTCCGATATCTGTGACAAACAACAAATATTCAGCAAAAAGGTTGAGCTAATAAGAGAGGTGAATATACGAATAATAATAAGAAGAACGAACGTTTATAAAATAAATGAATAAATGGTAATCAATGATCATTATGTAAAATAATTATACTCATTATTTTAAAATATTCTGTCTTACTTGAACTATAATTGGTTCCTCGGAATGCGCTACTATACCAATACAGTTTTTGTTCACATTCACCATACGCCAGAATAAAAGCTTTAGAGTAAAGAACATAAAATTAGAAGGTAGTTGAAAGGATAAAATGTTAAAAATAGATTGACTCTAGCTTAGTTTAAGTGAAAACCAATGCATATATATATTCCTGGATAGTACATTAGTATTTTATTTCGCAGAAATATTTATCTACCCAAATTCACAGAACTATCCAACCACAATCACGATTCGGTCTAGTCTTAGAACTCAGAATATCTTTTGAAGCTATACAAAATAATAAAAAAACTGAAGTGTAAAAAACATTCAATTTTTCCCACTGTGTAATTCAAGTATGTGTTTACTCTTGTGAACATTGGAGACTTATAATGAATTGAATTCAAATATGTAATGGTGGTGATTTTTACTGAGAATTTGGTACGTGATATTTTGTTCCTAATTTCTTAATAAAGAATAAGTAAACGGTAACTTAATAAGACGTTATCCTTTCAAAAGCTAAACTATTTTTATTTGCTTTGATAGACAGAAATTTAGAACGGCCGGATAGTGAGTCCGGAGGGACTAATAAAGGTTATCACTGGGATTTATCAGATCAACTGAAAGTAATAATAACGGTGGTGAATTTCTTAATAATGGGGACGTTCTCCAGGGAATTTAAGACTGAATGTGAGAAGAAAATTGAAAAACATTAGCTAGCTTTTGAAATTTATAAACAAAGTGTTCAAAGCCAAAAGAATCTACGTTCTGTAGTTATTTTGGTTAAATGGTACATTACTAGCATACTTAGGATGTGTTCGAAATATACGTTCTGGATTTTTGTGCCTTCATATGATTGAAGGATCGAGGTAATAAGATCACGAACATTGCTTCTTAATTGAATTATGTAGATCTGAGAAATGATGGACGTTTCCAAACAGTATGTCCATATTAAGGTAACATAATAAGAAATCGCAGTAATTTACAGATAACTAATTTACTGCATCTATCACTGTTGATATAAAATAAGTAAAGCAGACCAATAAATGATGAATGGTTCAGGTGGTAATCAATCTTCAAAGAATGAGGAAACAAAAGATGGATCGTTTATAGATTACCATTGTATGCCTAAAGTAAATTAATTAATGTCATTAGATGTAGATTAATGATAGCCAACAACCAGGTAGATTGATGCACCCTATATAAATCACAGTTATGTATATGCATCGAAAAAAAAGACGTATAAAATAACAGTGAAAGTTATCTTATAACTTATTCGGTCAACAATTTGCCTTCACAATAAAATCAGAGGCTGTTATTGTATATCAAGGTTATTTGAGGCACAGTATTAGACTTTCTTCACATTTTTAATAGAGACTGTAGATGTTCTCTTTACTACATACAAAAATCAACTTATGAGTTTTAATATAGTTATTTAAGTTACCTAGGTAAAGAACTTTTGTGAATACGATAAATAAATCCTGGGAGTAACATCGAACGAGGGACATTTGTTATTAGTTTATTCATCAACTCTTTTCAACTCTGACTTTTCGTTCCCTTCAAAATAGTAGTTGTAGAGTCAACTATGACGTTCCTTGTAATATTCTAGGAGTAACTTACCTGTCATCTAGCAATAAATTTCTTTTTATATATTGGTATTTCACACTGGTCAAGAGTGATTCAACATCATGTGCCATATATAAAAATTAATATCAGAATCAGAATCACTATTCATCTCTGATAAACTGTTGTTTATTATTATGCCTACAAGAGTTCTTTCAAGAAATTCAATATATTATGATACCATTCTCAATTCTAAACATAGATTGCGTATATGGTTACGAAATAAAAAACGGTTCGGCGAGCTGATTGATAAATTTATCATAAGATATATGGTCGCACTTCAATAACTTAAACTACGACATCTTATAGAAGTATAAAGAGAATTAACACGAATAAGAGAACTTGCAAAAGCAGTTAACAAAATGCTATTAACATCAATACAGTAGAAGAATGTGAAACGCAGGTAAGATAAGTCAAATAATGAATGAATTTTTACTGTCAAAAACAGTCATAACACCAATAAAACTGAATTTAGTAGTTAGTGTCTTTATTTGTTATTGTTGTGTTGGTTTGGTCCAATTAGCACTTCTGATGTAGTCAAACTTTTACCTGCGATTTGCAGTGCCTGAAAAAAAGACCTAAGTTCAGAAAGGTTTAATTATTTTTTGGCTTTAATGAGTCCCATCATTTATGGGGTGCGACATTTATTCTCAAGCCATTTGAGGTTCATGAAGACAATATAACTTGTTAGTTCTATAAAAAATCGTCAGCCTATGAGTATTGAAATTTTTTGGTTCAATAACGCTTATAAAGTAAAGAGACTTTTCTGTTTTGTTCCATCTTCTTATCCGCATCTGCCCCTCCCTTTTGAATATAATTACGCCGAATAAGCTATTCACTCGTTCACTCATCTCCCTACACAGTAATTTATTTCAATGCTTTATTGAATACTGAGGACTTGGGTTTACCTCATAGTTCTAGTTTCATTGTTTTATTTCCTTTTAATGATTTATATCCGCTTAGATCCAAATTTATTCATAATTTGGAAGTTTATATGTATGTGGAAGGGACAAAAACAACCAATCAAGAGAGAACTTAGAATAAACTACATATCACATTGTTTAAATGAAATTATTTAACAGCATTTTCAAATGCGGACGGAAAGTTGACCTTTTATTTCAGAATAAATATAACAATTAAAAATCTTTCAACTTTGCTGTGTTACTTTGTTCTATTATTCAAATCAATTATTATACCCAAGGACAAATCTTTCATACCTATTCTATAATAAATAAATGATAAACATCCCTGTTAACTTGAATTTATTCATATTTCAGCCTTTTTAAATTTGGAAGTGATGTGGACGAAGAACTACTTAGTTGACAATATAAATAGATTGTTTATTACATGAAAATCAGTAGATTAATGTTATTTTCTGAATAGAAAAAGTTGAAAAGCTGCCTGACATAATATTGGTGTTACTGATTAGCCTTACAAATTCTAAATTTAGTGACACAACGATAAAATAATATGTTGCCCAATGTGATCACCAATTTCTTCGTTGTGTACAGTATAGAATATTGCTAAAATAAAACCATCTCGAAAACTTTTTCCCGCATAGAACAATGACAGAAGCTACAGTGAATAAAAATTTACTAAAAGGTTCTTATATCTGCATAAATAATTTTTATACTCCTTTTGTAATGAACGAAGACACAAATGGGGACAACACAAAACTACAGAACATCTTAGTAAAATTTGAGAACCATACAGTAAATACTTAATTGGCAAAATGTCAATCAATTGTCCCAGACTTCATTGTTCTTCCATTTCCACAGCAATGATTCTCTGTTCTCGTTCTCTTTTCTTCTATCTTCTTAGCCTTCTGCTGCCAGGTATTCCACTTTCGAATGATGATACATACTACATATATCTGTCGACATCAGTAGCACACACCACACTTTTACCGACCTTCAATTTAATAATGCTTCACCAAAGCTCGTTTACATCAAATTATTGTTTGAAATAAACAGTTTATTTTCCTTCGTCTTTCTCTTCTGATATATTGTGTTTCAAATAATCGAATAAACTGATGGGTTTTAATCTGATATACAAAAAAAGGATATGAAGCCCATAATCAAAACTTCAAGAAAGAACTCAGTATGATTACTGTTACTGCCACTTCTATTATATGTAGTTATTTGTGGAACGTAAAATATACTATATGAGACACCCCGATGACTACAAATCAGTACCATACATATGTCCAGAATAAATAACACTTTAGCAACTTCATTGAAAAACCTCATCAAAAACGTTAATAATTATTATAACTATGCCATTCTAATCTACTTAAATGCTGACCGTGGGTTTTATTGGAATTTTATACCTTTAAAATAACGGTAGCTATGTCCACTCAACATATCCAGTTAATTCAAAACAATTAGCCCCTTTGATAAAGTTCGATAATGCAATGAGAAGACGAAGGTTATCAGAATTATGTGATGTATTTGCGCAATACATTTCGAACAATCTGATCACACATATGTTTGTTAAGACATTTTTGTATTGGAAAGACAAGGTCTATTTTTCACCAAAGACCTCAACAGAACGTAAGGGTTGTGCCACATCCCATTGCGTCTATCAATTTGCATATAAGTGCGGGAACACGTACATAGGGAGGAGCAATCGTGATCTGCAATTAAGGGTGGTGGAACACATACTTAAATGGCTGCAGAGACAAATGAATCCCAATGGTCAAGTGAGATCACAGACATCTTCCTTCATTGAGAAATATTTGGCTGAGACTGGTCATAAGGTTTATATCAAGTCAGCCTTTGTAGTTTTGTACAAAAGCCTTCAAGAACGTATACTAAGGTTTAATCGAAGCCTTGGCTACACAGAAACTGAAACTCCATTTATGTGTTCAGAAACAATTTGTTCTTACCCTTAATCTACCCTGTTAATACTGATTTATTATCCAGAGTGGTTATCATATTGTGTTTGTGCACTTGAGTTTTCTTTGTTACAGCTCACCTTTAATCTGTCTAGTTGACCTTTTAATTTTCATATAAAAATGTCTTAACAAGTATATGTGTGATCAGTTTCTTCAGAATGTATTACGCAAATATATCACATAATTCAGATAACTTTCATCTTCTCACTGCATTATTGAAATTAATCAGATTACTAAAATGTTTGTAAGAAGACAGCATTAGTTGGCGAGTGTTAAAGGTCTTCTCATTGCATTATCGAAATATTCAGTTAAATATAATATTGCAATTTTAACACATGATGCAGTTAAAAAAACATGTGAAAGGGATTAGTGTAAAAGCGGGTTTATTTCATTATGGTCACAAACAAGCTTTTGATTATTGTTGCTCAATGTAGATTCTAAACTATAAGAAATAATAATGAAGCATGTGACATAAAGTTAAGGATTCTTGTATTTTATCTATAATTACTTTGAGTTATAAGGTTAAGTTTTACATTTTCGTGGCTTATTACATTTTATGATGAAAGGTGTTTTTTTTTAATTACTCGGTCAGTCAATTGATATTCACAGGCTAACAGATAACAGTATAAATCGGAATACATGGAGTATTTAGTAATGAAGCATAATTTTCTTTTTGAAGTTGGACTTAAACTCATTAACCATAAAGACAACATAACATCAACATCATCTTTATTGAGGCTCCGAAAAAAGACGTTCTTCTCTTATAGTCCGTTAGTATCTATTGTACCAAAGAAACCTGATTGATTCAAGTAGTCGAAAATTTCTGTGAATCCATTTCTTTTGGTCAAGTGAATGATTCTTACGGAGTTTGTTAGTTTCAAGAACTTCACTTTTACTCACTATATTTATGGAAACATTTCAATAGTTGAATTCACGAGTCAATTGAAGCTAGACCGCCATGGAAAACCTGAAAGCACTGGACGACCGTTTCAACTTATCCCAATACTGGTAAAAATATTATTTGAGGCCAAAATAGAGAAGCAAATTTAAAGTTTATAAAAAAGTAAACGTAGACCAATATGAACATATTGGCCTATTTAGTTTTTTTAACTAGTAATTGTTGTGAGAAGGAAACCTTTATGTCAGAGGTTTGTCAAGTCCACCGTTGATCGGAGTACATTTAGGATTAGAATGTACAGTGTTTTTTTTTCAAATTTACCGTGTTCTTTGAGTAAGTTCATTTTATTCATTCACTTACACAGTGCAATTTGTCAAGTTGAACTATGACATGGGAAATGTCATTATTAGGAGTTACTGTGAGATTTTGGAAGGACCGCTTAAGCAATGAGGGACGTCGTGTTAAACAAAACATTTGAATAGTTAAGTTGGTATAGCGAGGGATTTATATTCCAGACCATAGGTTTTCTGCTACAAATATTTTAACAGCATCATTTCTTTTGAAAACTAACTGAATAGGATAAACAAGTGTGTCTAACACATTTAAATTGCAGGAGCATATTAATCTGAATATTATAAAAGATAAAGGGTAAAATCAGAAACCTAATCATTAACGAAGGTTATGGAAGATTCACTTCTGAATACGTTACTAGTATCATAAATAAATGAAAAGGTCTTAGAGAGTTTCAAAAATTATAAAAATATGGAGAGCATTGAACTCAACTTAGAATAGGGTAATAATTTCGCAAAAGAATGGTTTCTATTAAATTCTCTAATAAACTGCATATATATATATAATGTACAACTGGTGTTGTTAGTTAGGCTTATCACCCCGTACAGTTTTCTTTACAAACTGACATAAGTTATAATTTATACTGATGAAGGGTAGGTATTGGGAGCTGAACTGGATTTTCGGGTCAGGTTTATAAATTACCCAATCTCCCTATTTTGGAGCAATCCCTAATATTTCTCCAAAATTGGGGGATTGGTTAGGATCGGGGTTTTCAGCATGAGCTGATCTGCCGTAATTCGATGCTTGGCCACCGTTCTGTCTACAAAATTGAGAAACTTAGGGTTGAGATATAGAGTAAAAGTAAGAAAGGAAGAGTATTATCTATTTTTACTGGACACTCTTGATCAAGCAATCAACCACAGCAAGTAGTTTAACGCACAACCCAATCTTCCTATTTTGGGGAATTTCCCCAGATCTGGGGGAATCTTATGCCATTTACCCAAAAATTTTTATAACGGCTTCCCCAAAATAGAGTTTGGGAATCTAACTTGAGAGCACGTGATTTTTGTAGTTTAGCTTAAATATCATCTAAAATTCACCTTTTGGTTGCATAATACATATTTTTATTGGTTTCAAGCATTTTGAGAACCAAATATTCCTAATTTTTACTTCGTTAATAATAACACATATCATCTATCACTTCGTTTTAAATTTCGCGCAAAATACATGAAGCACTGTCCCAGTTCTGATTGGTCGGTTCAAGGACGCCAGTATGCTATACGTCTACGCATAAATGAAACTAGATCCAAATGGTAAAATGTCTACCCAGCGATTAGAAAGATTTTTTTTATCAGATTACGAATAAATGTAACGAAAATATTTCAGTTAATAGGATGTTTCTTATCACACTACTAGGTTCATGACAGTGTTCTATTTCGATTGCATTTTCTACACAGATAGTCGTTAAAATATTGACTCCCGACATAGATGCAAATGGTTATATTATGGAGAATGTTTGAAATACTAAAACTTAAAAGTCTGTGATAGTTTGTGATAATCTACGTGATTAATATATACAGTGATAACAAAGATCAAATTACAGTACACTGAAACAAGCTTTTAAAAATATACAACGAATTAACAGCAAAGACGTCAATGAGAATTTTGTGGGTTATTTTGGTGGATTAAAAACATGGAAAGTTACAAGACAGGAATGATTTAATTTCTTACTCACTTTCTCCATTATGTTAGTCACACTTTTTGATAGTAGTCTATTTCAACATATAATTGATTTACTGTTTATTTTTAAATTTCACGAATTGCAATTAGGCGTGTCAATACGGAAATAATCATTTGTACAACTTTAGAATTCCAGTACGATTTAAGTTGGTTTTATTAAAAAATCTTATCCTAACTAAAGATTCAAAAGAACTTACTTTTAAGTCACACTCCTCCGTTATTTTTGAAAGCTGTTGCATAAGATCAGGAATTGTAGTAGTGCGATCGTGTATAAAGATGATACCAGTTGCGAAACGACCCAGTGGTGGTAAAACAACATTTGCCTCACTAGAAATAGACAACAGTTTACAATAGTCTCATTTTGATTGATGAGAAGTAAAACAAATACAAATGTAAACTACAAAACTATAACATTGAAGTAAAGACGTTTCGCAACAGAACGCTAATCACAAAAGCACAATGAATAAAAATAAATGTCGATGGGTTATAATGCTAGAAAGTGGGACAAATTTATTGTATGTTTGTAAAAATGTTAGCATATGAAAACAAAGAACAATTTTCTTTATTAAGAGCAATCGGAAACTGTAGTGGAAGTTAAAACTCATAGCTCATATAGTAGCGTTTTGTATCAACAGCATGATGTTGAATTTGATTCAGGTTCAATAAAATCAATTATCAAGAAACTATTTTCAACACAGCATTTCTTGTGTTGAGATTTAAGCTTCCTGTTTTTCCATCCTTGCGAAAACCATGTTAAAATGAACCAGTAACTTTTTGTACAAATCCCCATAGAAGAAAAAAATGCAAACGCTACTTTCATGTTAAGTTGAGATTCAATAAAACCAAAAGTGTTTCAGGCATACATTTTTTTCTGACGGAACATCGACATCTATTCCAGGACTTTTTGAAATAGAAAGATCATTTGTGATCATGAACACAACTAACTATACAATGAAGCTCCAGTCGTATTGTAATTTTTTCGATTGCTCGAAGTGCAAGTGGCGAGAAATCTTTAAGTCTATCAAGAAGTGTCGTTGATGTTAAGTCCCTAAACACTGTAGGACAAGCGATTTCGATAAGATAACAAAATTTGTGTTTGTCTCACTTTTATATTCTTTGCACCACTTCGATTTAGATGTGTAATTCAAAATGAACGTCAACTAACCGTTCTATTTCCTCAGTCACTGGTAAATCATGTATCATATAAATTTAAAATATTTTATTTGTTGGTCAGTATCTCCTAGATAATGTCCATAGGGTTTATATGTGTGGATTTTGATGATTCATTTTCTTCTGACCTATATTTATTTTTTCTGTATATTTTAACAATAACCAACTGTCATTTACATAAGATAATGAAAGATTTACTGCAAATGACAAAAACAATTTAACTGAAATTATTTGATAAATATCTCATTTGTTTGTGTTCTATCTGGCTCCCGTTATAAAATATAAAGGGTGATTGTTTTTTATTACTGGAAGAATTTTTTTAAAGAAAAATAAACTTCAAGGTACAGAAACTTCCTTTCAACTTCATATAGTACAGTAAGTTAAATGTAAAGCCTGTTGGCAGTTGTCACTTTCAAATGCTTGTCTGTAACTTCTAATTATTTTTATTTGGATTATTGTTGATCGTATAAACAATAAAGGGTTTACCATTTTCTCGACTTTATTTATGTTGATAAGTATCTATTCTAGAAGTGATGAGTGTTGAAAATACAGCAACTGAAGATATATTTTAAGAATTCGGGATTCACAAGATCTTCAGCAGATTACAATAGAAACATTCTCTTTTGTATACAAATTACCCGTTATCTAAAATGATTGGCTTTTTACTCATTAATGTACCACCTTACATAGTGTCAGTTGGTACTGTTTCTAATATCTAAACAAGTCCCATATTTATTTAATTATTCGGGATTAGAAGATCAAAATATAATCCTTGCCCCTATGATTTAATAGAAGTTTACAACTTACAAAGAGTAGCTACACTAATTAGTGCTTCCCTACGTGATTTCTGTCCGGTTATGTCCTGTCTTACCCTATATATGCATATAGACATAAGTATTCGGCCGACAAGTCTATGGAGCTCTAAAGGGAAAGATGTGAAAAATTCCTCATTAATGCACTGACGGATGTGAATAATAAATTTAAACCGTAGTTGATTGAACGTTATTCTCAGTTTTCTATCTGATTTGAAATTACAAGAAAGCATTTTTGTAGGACATTTGATCCTTCGAAGTACAACTCTAGTTTTAGGAATAATATTTATATTTGGCTATGACCAGTGAGGGAATTTCGTTTTACGTGACTGTCCATGTACCTACCCAAAACCATCTTTAGACCTAGTTCCCACTCCATATAATGCATATTTTTCACTGTTTTTCTGATTAATGTTAATTTTAAAATATTTTCAAGATGAGCAGTGTTTTGAATGCTCATTTTCTATCGGTAAAATGAGTAGTTAAATTCATGAATCCTTTAGCAATACTTCTACTTATACTTTAGATGTCTTCAGAATCTTATGATTTGTAAATTCCCAGTGATTGAAGCCGAAGGCTTCGATTAACGTAGGCAACAAGACAATGATAGATTGATTATTGTCAAGCTGTTATAATTTTTTCAACAGATTCTGTTTCCAGATAAAAATTTAAAAACACTCAAATGATAGGTAATATTATCCATGTACAAGAAGTATTCAATTTATTTGTTTATTCAGGTAAATAATTTTAAAAAAACGGTCATGAAATTCTTTTCCCCCTAGTATTTACTTTTTAAACCTTTTTATATAAATGAAATCAGTTCCTGTCCCATAAAGTTCCCTTAAAAAATAAAAAAAAACTTTCAATAGGCATTTTAATGATTGATGTTTTATTTAGGATTAGAAAATTATTTTAATCAATCATTGGGTGTTTGCTTCAGGAAAGTAAGTAGAGACAAATGAAAACTAATTGTTTGAACAAATATAGAACTAATTAGAAAACAACTAACGACTTGAGAAACAGTTGTTTGATGCCGTAACTGTTCGGCAATATTTTTTGTTCTACTGTGTTGATGACAGAATCTAGGAATTTTTATCTTTGGAATGCTCTGATAGTTTATCTGGAAACTAAATATAACTAGGATACAGGATCTTAAGCTAAAGTCAATCACTTGAATAAAGTGATTTATTTTTCTTCTTCATATGGTTAACTGAAATTAAAAAGCAGCTCTAAACAACTATTTCTTCAGGTAATCACGTTAACTGAGAAGAGTCATCTCAATATGGTGTCTCAGTGTTATTTTTTTTGGAGCAGTAGTTTCGTATCAGTTAATAGTTTAAAAATACTTTGAAGGCGTTTTTCTAAGGATATTTACTGAATATCTACTCAATAACCCTTTGGTTCCAAGTAACTAATCATATTTGTCTGATTATTTAGTTAGTAAGCTTAAAACAACATTCCCATATTCTGGCTGAGTATCATAATTAACGATACACATTGTACAAAGAATGAAAGGACTTACCGCGCGTACTCTAAATATATTTCATATGGTATAGACGTCATTACACCCGACCCATCCCCAGTATCCTCATCACATGCACAAGCTCCTCGATGATCCATACGTTCAAGCATGACTTTGGCATCCTTCAATACCTAATATTGGGTCAGAAGGAAAATGAAACAAAGAATTTGGATTTAACCAAATAGTATCATCCGACTGTTTGATTACTTTACTATTCTATATGGCTGGGGTGATCAGTGATTAGCTTTAGATCTGATGTTTGTATTTATTGAATCTAGTGATCAAGAAGTTACTGCTTGAAAAGATATATGTTAATAGCAAGACTCACGAGTACTAAAACTATGAATATAGTTCCTGCTAATAATCTTTTAATGATAAAACACTAGTTATATTCCTATGAAATGATAATTTACTCATTTTAATTTCTAACTTTGATCGACAATCATAACATCAAATATACCTTCATTAATAATCGACCAAGTAAACTAACAAAAAATTGTTTTATCACATAAAAGAGTAATTCAGTTGACTGATAGGAATGATCTTAACGTTTCTGAAATGCAAGGCGTCAAATAAGATACAAAATATTACTGTTGCTATTCGTGACTATTGTAAAAAGTCTCTTCCTGTTTTTATTTGATTTAGTCATAGATAAGTATTAAGAATTGACATTTTGTTCATCAAGTTTCAGGAGTCGATCTCTTGTCTGGCAACACGCTCATCATTTCGGATTAGGCGCACAAAATATTTTTAGTCAGAAGCAGTTAAAAAGATTCAATAAACATTAGTCAGTGCTTACTTTGCTCTTCGTTTATTCTAACTTTAAAATGTTGTTTTAGGACTAATCTGCGTGAAACCAAGTCAAATCGCACAATGTGAAGTAATTTAGTACACTGATTAGTTTAGTCATACTGGAACATTTATCATTTCTGCCAGGTTGACAGTTGATAAAATCTCTGAATTGGCGGAAAACTTTGCATGGATTTTCTCAATTTACTCCACCTATAACGTATGCAACGGATCCGTTCACCAATACAGATGTCAGTATAGTTAATAACAGTTTCCCCTCTAAAAGTTTATTTTAGTAGACAAACGACATACGTGAGGTCCTAACAAGTATATTCAAGGCATTGGTTAGTTGTGGAGGAGCTACGAAATAAGTAATGGTTATATTGATTTACGAAAAAAATCAGAAGATTGGTTGATGACTGTGAAATATATTTTGTATGTTCAGTTTTCACTACAACTATACGAATATTAAGACTTGTTTCATGTCCATCTTCTTATTTTTTTCTTTAAGTAGAATATAGCAACTTGAGCTGATACATAATCATAGTGAGTTCGACTTGATATATGACTTGTGTGTTAAGTACAACTTTAATAACAGTTCATTCATCTTTTGATTAAGCATATTCCAAAATGAAATACTGAGGTTTTACAGTTTACTAGTAGGTACAATACTTTTGACTCTATTAACACCTAGTCGCAATCACTGTCTTATGGAGGAAACATTACTACTAATAATTTATATCATAAAATTGTGTGAAAAACGATATTTTTGATGGCAATAGTCCATTGAAAGGACTGAACTTAGAACGCTTGGAACCATAATTATTTTCAACAACAACAAAAAAAAAAAGAAAACACCGGGCTCAATAAAAGGTTTTACTTGATTAAATTAGATTTAATCAAGTGATTATCATTCAAAAACCATTATTTATAAATACGCAGTTCTGAACATTATTATCTTCATTTTCGATACTGCATAATACAGACTTATTGAGTGTAGTATGAAGATTTGAATTTCAGATAAATCTGTGAACTTGAATAATCTATTTTATAGCTCAATAGTTGGTCAAAGACAATCTGTTTAATCAAATGACTTTTAGTGTTGATTTTTGTACTTGGTATGATGAAGTGTTTAAAAATTCCAGCTGCTTTCAAAGTCTTTCAAAATAAGCTATGATTACGGGAATGAATGAATCAACATGTTTACGCATTTCCTTTATCTATCCTTTGAGTATTCTCAATTAATAAATGGATGTTTATTATTGCCAAAGGGTTAATACAAAACATTATTAATCATTCTGATTATTGAGCACGTAATTTGGGCAGTAGGACTTTAGGTATAAAAACGACATTCCGAACAGCCTAGAGATTACCAATGATGTCAATAATCTTGTGCAACATAGTACTAAAGGAACTTTTCTTATTTGATTGAGTTCATGAATCTCACTCCTATCACAAAGCACCCAATTGGTCAAATTAAATATTGAGAGAACTAACTGAGTATTTCATAACAAAATATCTCGATTTGTTCCACATTTCATGGATAACAAATTCACTTCTGTAGGAACGCTTACATTCAAACATTCCTACCAATCCAATAACTGGTAACCTGAATAAAGATAAATAAAACATCATTATTCATTTGACAAAATATGTCCAAAGTGTCTTACGTCCAAAAACCGATTAGGTTATCAGATTTTAATAACTAAAGTTATATAATTGTAATCGTTAGGGCGGAAATACGATCATTTCAGTCAAAAAATAGTTGAAATCACGAGTCAATTGAAGCTAGACCACCATGGAAAACCTGGAAGCACTGGACGGCCGTTTCGTCCTAGTGTGGGACGACTCAGCAGTGCTCATCCACGATCCCGCCCTACGCGAGATTCAAACCCAGGACCTGTCAGTCTCAAGCACCAGCGCTTAACCATTAGACCACTGAGAAGGCATCCAACGATGTTAATGTCTAATTTCAACCAATCCACGAAGTTGCGCCACCGTACACCATTGTCTTCAGTGAGTTGATATCTCACAACAGACCTGGGTGAACTCCACTGATAACGTCTTCTCACTAGAATTCCAGGAGTATCTCTTGAAGTCAGTCACTAGTGAGCAGATGATTATTATCAGAAGGGGATTTGTCGAGATTTTTTCTAGTAAGACACCTATCTCAAGATAGTTCTACATATATAGCTTCATAAGCATAACTTAACAAAATAAATACAAAAAGTCAGTTCAATAAGTTACAATGAAAACTATAGACATTTAGAAGAACAGAGAGAGAGGGAGAGATTATTTTGTGCAAGTTCATAGTGCTATCTGATATTATAAACAGTGAATATATTCACACAATACTATTCAGACGTGCCATGAACTTGCATCAAAAATATAGGTCACAGTGATAATAAAGCAAACAACAAAAAAACACAAGAGAAAGAACGTCATAATAATCATCATATTAGCGGAAATTCGATCAATAAGCACGCACATATTATGTTCATTATTGTTATAGTATGACCCTTACAAAATTCCATAACAATCTAACAGCGCATAGAAATTTTTTTTTCACTAAACGTATTTAATACAATGAAGGCAGTAGACTTATGTATTTATTTTTAATGTTAACAAAAATTGAATATTTATGCAAAGGCTTCAATCCATAATCGACCAAATATAATAAAAGTACATATTGTTTTCACTATATTAAAATCATGGCGGCAAAATAGATGGTATGAAAGCCTTATAATTAATAACCATACAATAACCTTAATTGTAGTTTACAGCTTTCTATAAATTAGAACCTTAAGATGCAAGCTTACAGTTATTGAATAAATTTTTTATCTCACTATTTACTGTACACGTTATATCATATATTCGTTCAATGATGCCCCTGAATATAAAATTAGTTAATGAATCCATTCATGAATTCATTTAACAATTTTTGAACCTTTCTCCGGAAAAGTAATTCCTCACTAAACTATATTATTTACGTTATCGTATACTTCTGAGTAGAATTTTCTTAAATTTTAATGTCAACTAAGCGAAGATGATCTAGTCCTACGTTCAAACAACCATAGAACTGCTTCGATGCTTCTGTCAGATTCCACACGAAATGAGTGTCTTCGAAACGTTTTTCTAATGGCAACTGAGATTTCTAGCAAATAAAACGGAAAATTGCAACGGAAAAATGGTCATCTAATAGCGTTTATAATAAAGATCTTACGTTAAAAATTGAACATATGGTATCACCTACCGTGCCAAAGAACAATATGTCTTTGAACGCCCTTTTAAAAACATAACTTTAGCTAAAAAGTATAGTAGTTGATTATGGGCTATAATCTCACTGAGGTACACTGCTCCAATTCTAATTATGTGCATAAAACTCAAAACAGACTAATAAAGTTTAACCTAAGCACGTAATCTCGTTTATTTCTATCCACCTGTGTTTACTCATTTGCATATAGTTACAGTATTACATACATCAGAAAACCTGGAAGTGTTATCTAAATCAACCTCTGAACTTACGTTAAAACAGTATCCTAGGCTATTTACAAGTGCCATATGTAAATGCATTGTCAATGCAAATCATTATGTGAATCGAAAAAGATTGTGCTCAATGATGAATAAACATAAAACGAGCAATCATTTTATCTTACTGAGACAGCAATGTAAACTAAAGTTATCATTCATCTGGTACGGTCCTAGTGATTAAGAGTTAACCTGTGATACTCTTCGATATTCTGTCCTTTTTATCTTATCTATCTTATGAACGTCCACCATTATCACCAACAAGATCTTAATTAATTCATTATTAAATTCCACATTCAGTTTACTTGTGATTTAGGACCCACGTTAGTGATATTATTATTGACTATACTCTATATAACTATTTCAAAATGTTACTTAGTCATTCAGGTTTTAACTCTTCATAAGAATTTTCTATCGATATAAATACTATTTATCGAAACTGCTGTCAAAAATAGGTTACTACAATTTTGTATAATCGTTGGTCGAATTTTTTTAGTTGACCTCCCTTATTTGTAACGATGACCATATATTCTCTCTAATTACGTCATAAATTGCCAAACTTATTCCATCTAGGTTAGTTTGCTTTGTATCTTCGTGAAGGGTATTTGCTAATTCAGGTGGTTTCGTGAGAAAAAAAAGAAACTTAAGGGCTTCACGTCATTGTTTCGAGGAGATTATAACTATGAAAGGAAACCTGTTTTCATATTTTCCGACTGGTGAGAATCTACATTCAGAAATCTTAATGATATTTTACATTTATCTCTCAAAAACTACATTTTATTTATAAAGTCATTGCGTTTCTGGAAGATTTAAAACACATTACACAAACTGCTTTATTAATTATTCATACTGCTTGAAATCTGCATAGACATCTTTTACTTTCTCTTTAATGTGCCAGATCTAACTTGTATGATAAATACTACATTCCGAGGTAACTAAACTTTGGGATTCTGGTAATTAAAACAAAATACATTTCCAGGATCTACTTCTCTTTCTAATGATAACTACCAGTTGGTTTTCATAATAAACCTATCAATATAATCCATGAAGATCAGATATGAACTTAAAATCAATCATAATAAATATCATCTTTGAAAATTGTGATAAGTTTAGGAGACACCGTTAACAACTAGGTAAAGTTACTGAATGGAGATGAGAAAATCTTAAAAATTTCTTTTACCAGTTAATCGGTACTTTCAGTCAACTCTACTGACTATATTGATTATGAGTTATATTATTGAAGACACTTTATTTACATATTATCATCAACCAGAAAATCTCTCATAATAAAAAAATACTGTACTCCGAGATCTCGCGCAACAATCTACTTCAAAATAAATACATGAACCTCTCAATGACGTCAATTTCTTAATCAGTCAATTACACATGTTATTATAAACATTTCGAACTTCAGTTTCATGTTTTTTTTATCTCAGACGAACAAGGTTATTTTATCGACATGACGTCGTTTCACAGATGATATCTATGTAAACCAAGGCATCAGTTTACTTAAACAGTGATTGTTTTCTGAACTATTCCGTCATTTGTTTAAATTTTCTTCAGTGTTCACAAATTACAATTCTGAGATAATATAGGCACATTGTTTAGTTAAAAAATGAAGTTTATTTTGTTCACCAGCTTTCGTGGATTACGATCATCCTAATAAAGAAACACCTAAGATACACGTAACCACGATTTCTATATCGTGTTTTTCTGTTAAATTGTTCATTATTCGTAAAAGAAAATCGGAATTTAGAAATTCAAATAGATTATATTCGTATTTTGCCCACATAACGTCCCAGATAACTAGTACAACTAATAACCCTTATAAGCTATGACAAGCCAGAAGGATTATTTTCACAAAATGGTAATCATTCATTTTCAAAAGTAGATCGACAACATTGATAAATTAGAAAGGTTACCGAAGAAACACAGAGGTGTAGATATGTCAATAATTTTATTGATGCGATATCAATTACCTAAATAAAAGTGGACTATATAGTTTACTGTACCGCAAGTGAGTGATATTGTTCTCTAGGTCTTCAGTCAGCAGTGTGCAATTTCTTGATGGTTTCATCGTCTCTCGAAAAGTACCAAAAAGTTGAATCACTATACTGTTATAATCCATCATTCTAGGTTACATTTGTGTTGTCACAATTTGCAAGTCAAAACACTAGGAATTGGCATCTCTGTTGCTATTACATAACAACGATATAGTTCTTATCTTAACAGCCATCTGTGTTATAACAGTGGAAGTATGTCACGAGTGATTTAGAAGTAATGATCAGAGAAAAACTGAAACTTTACCGTCAACTACATGAGAAGACTGAAATCTTTATGGAAGGCGACGTTACATCTAAACTTGTAAATGTTACAGAATACATAATATAAATAAAATATTATAACTGATGAATGTGACCGTTTTCCTAAAAAGAAAAACAATTAGCTAGAACATATTACTCTCCCAAATAGGAAATACTTATTCTCAAACCGTCGTTTTTTTTTCATAACCCAAAGAATAACTGGATTTATTATAAGTACATGTTAGTGAATGACGAAAAATTTCAACTGAGTACCATCTTTACAAACCATCTTACAAAATGGTGTAGAAAAAAGTTGAAATAATCTAACATATTACTCAAACCACAAAAATTAATATTATTTTTTTTAAAAAATAAACATCAGAAATTGAACCAAATGTTTGTATAAAATACCGCTGTTTTACGTATTAATTTTGGATACCAATTGAAATAAGTTACTACACCAATGAACTTCATGCATAAACCTTCATATAACCACGTGCATATATTTGCACTGTGTTGAAAATCAGTAGGCTATCAAGTTCATTATATTAGCGTTTGGAACACAACTACACGTAATTAGATTTTAAAGATTGTGTTTATTTGTGTGTATGCATGTATGAGTATGTGCATTCAAATATTTCTTTAATTCGATGAGACCGAGAAAGTCCAAACATGTTTTCATAGTAGTCGTGACAACCAACAATATTTTAATATGATGTTTTTGACAGTTTAATTTTCCTACAATGACTAGGTTTATAATACGTTTTAAGTGAGTGATAACTATGGGTTGAGTATGTTGAATTTAGATTTCATTTTATTTGTTCAATATGTAATGAAATATTCATTCTTAAAAACAAAGACTTTAATTAGACAAAATGAATAATCACTATTTAAAATAAGATAAATTGTGAGTATCAATCTGAAGAAGCGATACTGTCAAATTTAACTACTATCCTACCTAATTTATATAACACAATGATAACTTTTGTTGTATCATTGCTGTCCTTTACCCCAATGTCGTTGGCAATAGGTTTATTAATATTATAATAGTGATATCTAGTGCAACGAATTATCTAAATAAGCACTGGTAGCTCTTAATTCAGCTAAGCAGAACTATATATTGGATAAATTGACTTTTATCTTGTAATTTACATATAAAGCCAGATAGTGAATTGGCTTTTCAAGTACACTAAGAGTACTTTGGATTACATACGCGCCGAGTTAAGCAGTCTTTATATACAATAAGGTGTTTTTAGATATGTAAATAGCAGTCAAATATGGCTTTAAAGTAACATTCTAAATATTGTATTTAGATAAGTTTACACCAAACTGCCTAATCCCTAAGAATCATAATAAGCTATTATTGTTATCTAGCGTGATTTGAATAGATACCTTTGACGTTGAACTGATTTTTAACGGATGATTCATTTGCTGATATACAGCATAAACTAATAATAAGCATAGGATATATATACTATAATTTGTCAGTAAGCAATGAACGATGATCTTTATTACAAATAGTTTTGTTCGACACATATCTAATGATCAAGCTCAGATGAAAAAACTCGACAAATATCACATATTCTTCAAAAAGTAGATAGAGATTTCTGCTGGATATTAACAATTCAACAAACCCTTGCAGTATTTTAAACATTTTTGTAATAGAATAACAATAACAAACCAAAAACTACATACCTTATTTGAGCGTACACCTTTAGTATTAACTACGAAGCCCACACCGCAAGCGTCATGCTCCTCTTTCGGATCAAAAAGCATCTCCTTAGACTTCTTTTCATCCATCGTCAGTTTCACAGTCGTCAAGATTCCGTAATGCTTGTTTAATTATCTGAATGAAAATAAAAATCAAACTACTATCAAATAATTGGCCAATATAATGTGACCAATCAAGTGACGGGTTTCTAGGTCAATGAACATCACAGTTCTGCCACGTGATAACCATTGGTCTATCTTGTACAATATGGCTTGGCAGACATACAATGGGATTATTATAACTGTGATCACTTTTATGCCATCAAGTTATAGGATTATTTCGGTCCTTAGTGTTAGTAAGAGCCTTAGAATGAGTATACTATAGAAAACAGTAAATATTATATCCCTTTCCTTGATAGGCTTATGAATTTTTGATAAATAAATCTTTGGAAATTACTTGTTTACGTCTTGAATTTACGAACAGCTAAAGACAATGAACTAACGAATATCTGAAAATCTAAGACATTATTTATATGCGAAATATTCATTCACGATGATACGACTGAATTACCGGATTAAAGAAATATAATAATGATCTTAAAATAATCAATATATGTTATTTTTGGCTTAACACAGTTTAATGGATTTAAAGGTCTTCTAGATACTACTCTGATCAGATATACTTCATTACCTATAAATGAGTTGGGTTGGTGTACTAGGTATTACTTGAATCCATACTTTAAAATCTTCTTCGAAACGTGTAACTGATTATGTAAGTGAGAATAATGTCACATGATGTAGAGTCATAAAAACAGAATCCTAAATTAATTATAAAGCCTATAAAGCCAAAAGGTTGTTACCATATATTAATCTTATTTCACTAACATCAGAAACTCAATGAAAGTAAATAAAATATACATATATTAAAGTTGAAGTACGTTCACTATCATTAAAAATATTTTCAGTTTAACATAAGAACAAAACATAATTAAACTCAACACTGAAATACAGCTAAAGTAACATTTGTTTTTTTCTTATGTTGTAGGTGTTATTATCACGTATATGTAACTTATCGTCTACTTTTATCAACATTGATACGAACAATAATCATAACTAAAGGTCAGACGGATAACTTCACATATCAGTGTCTCTTAAATATATTAGTAACAAGATACATTTTTTACTGATCGATCATAGTCTCATTTGTTCTGTCTCCTTTTACGCCAAGCGCAACGTTTACAACAGAAATTTTTACATATAATTTTTACACTGTTTTACCTTTACCTAATAATAATCAGTAAAAGTATTCACTGTAAAAACCAAGCTGTCTTATCAACTTCCATACCAGTTTGTTGTCTAAAAGATAGTTAAACAAGACGGCAAAATATTTTTTTCAACTTTAAGTGTATAGATCTGACCATTCTTTGATCCATCAGCACTCAGAGCATGAGATACCTTTCAGGTGCTTGGCATAATGTATCTATATTATCCAGTTTTAAATAGTTATATACGATTCAAATGATTTATCAGTCACTGAAGTACTGAGTTATTTGGATCCCCTAAATCTTCAGGTATCTCTTCCACGTGAACTCTAACATATGTAAATCAGAGTGGCGAGATTTCCTGTTGTATTGTTCTGCATCCTAAAGATTTAGTCTCAGAGCTTTATAATGCCTGCTGTTAATTAACCAACAGATTCCAAATAAAGTCTAAACTAGGAGCCCATTTTGAACAACTTTAAAGTGATATTTCATATCCATAAGATCTGTATGGTAATTTTCCTTAAATTTTTTCAAATAATCCCCTTCCCCTGTGAACCAAGTGATTGGATTTTATTACAATCTTCTTGTTGTTTTTCTGTACACAGAGGAAGTAACTAATAAGGTGTTCTTCTAGCCCTTTAGAATTGTTTATTACTTGTATGTTGAAATCCAATAAATAGTATGTCACCTGCTTCACTGCAATATTGTATACATTCTTGCAGTGTACAATATCTGTCCTTTTTACAAGTGTAGGTAACTTTCAGGGTACAAAAAATATTCAAACGTTATGACTTGGCAGATTTCCAACTCTAAGCAAGCACACTTTGGGTGGTAGATTTTAAATTGATCTGAGAAAAACAGGATAGACATTTTTTTCAAGGGTTACATTTTTATGATATCGACCAAAGATCAGAAATATTTACCGTCTCGGTCTACTTGGCCAGTCAGTACTCCCTTTAGATGACAGTAGCTAGAGCAAGCCATATTGGGTTACATAAATACTCTTCCAGCTAGGGGTTTGGAAATTAATTAATGGATTTTTTGTCTGTATGCGTTCCTTTTATGAGTGGGTGTGCATTCTGATTGTTTTTCATCGTCCTATTGGTTGCCTATTTCAGCCTGACAAAATACATGAAGCATAATCTAAAAAATAAAGCATTATTGTCTACCAATCTAAGCAGTAGTTAAACTATATCACCTAAAATCAATACATAGCATAATCAGTCTACCCTTACTTTATGGATTTTTCAGCCTCGTGATTGAGTATAAAAAACATATCGCCATACCTTGCAGTTATATCAAAGCGATTATGTCGAAAATTTAGTCTAGGGAGGAAACAGTTTTCGTAAAATAGTCTGGTCATATTTCCATTTTTTTCTCAAGTAAAGATTGCTGTAAATAAAACTACTTGTGATAATAAGCTCTCGTTGACAGAATATCTAAATTAGATTGGGTCTCTTTAAACTAAGCTTTAGTCAAACCACACGTATTCATTGTAGGTGTAATAACCGTGTAAGATGAAAGGCAGTTACTCACCGAAGTCAATGAAAGATGGTCATGCAATATTGTGGATTGATTAAAGTTAGACCTTGACACCACTGTGTGCCGGCTCAATGGTCCAGAGTCTATCTTTTCGCTCCCAAGACCGAAGGTCCGATTCCCGCGTTCAGGGTCGCGGATGCACACTGCTTAAGAGTTTCATGTTATGACGAAACGCTCATACAGTTTTTCCAGGTTTCCAGCGGCGATCTAATATCGATCGTTTCGTGATTTCAATGATAATATATATATATATATATCAGAATTACTCATATTCAAAAATGGTATCATTTCGAAAACTATCTGTATGTCGTAACAGTATATCTAGGTAGTCAAAAGATGCCGTAATTACTATCACACCATATATCTGAAAAAAACCGATGTTCCAAAATAATAGTTTCGTCTTTAGTTGTTGGATACACATGAATAAAATACTAGATGAAGCTTGATTCTCACAACCGGTGAAAGTTATACGAACCCAATGAAAATATTATTATTTAGGCGAAAGATTCTGAACTAAATAGGCATATTTTATGTTAACAAAAATCTCAATCACACAAAGATCTCTTCAAGTCTGAAATAGGGTCGTAGTTAAATGGCGTCTAGGTTTAAAAATTGTCTACACGAATGATGAGTAAATATGTGTGTGGAATTTTTGGTTTTGTAAACGGATACACCTTCTTTTAAGCCAATCTAATTTTCAGATATAACACAAAGTTTGCAAATTTTTATAATTTATCTGAAAAAGGACGAATATGCGAATATTGTCGTACTTATTGAGTCTTGATAGGGACAGGGAATCATAATCATAGAAGACAACATATTGAAATTCTGATTCATACCCCGACAAAATCCGGCATCTAGTGGATTCACTTTGAACGTATAGTTGTTGATATATGTAATAAGGTACCGTTGTTGCACGGATAACACAGACCATTATTTAAAACAAAATAGAGAAAAGTACAAAAATTTAAACTAATGACAAATAAAAGGCAGCTCCATATAAATGTAAGCGACATTGCTGAAAAATCAGCTTCTTGATATAATAGGGTAGTGGAGAGTTAAAAAGAATATTCCTACTGCGCTTTCAATAGAAATAAATATTTTCAAACCCATTAATTGACATGTTCAAATTATATTCTCTCAATGACTGGCTTTGTGAATTGTAATGTGGCATTAACTTGTGTTTTGGAGATTCAACCAAGTTTACTTTCATTTTGTTGTTCATTAGCGCCTATTCATACAACTTTGATTCTTAACAAACAGTTAAGATAAAAGTCATTTTGTTTGACAAATTATTTTAGTTATATAAACGAGTTAGTATAATGATGCATTTCCTGCTTTCCCTACTATTTGATGAATTGAAGTGTTGTGGGGGACATCATTGGTGTTTAACAGATAGTTTGTTACTTATAATGTTCCGTCATCATTTTAATTTATCCGTTTTACAGTAAATTTTCTCGAGTAACAACTAACATACCGTCCTGCGAATAGTTAAAATTCGGTTTAGTCGTTTAATTAAAAAGTAATTCACTAACAACAGTAAAAAACAATCTTCATACCTGAATTGCTCAAGATCTCGATCTCAAAAGGACTATTTGAGGAGATTAACCATTTGGAATTATTTCAAAAATATTATATTCGCCCAAAGACGTCGATAGGCTGTATGCAAAGCGTCGTTCATAAACCTACCTTCTGAATTATAGAAAACAGTAACCTGCCAGTATAATTCCAAAGTATTTACATGATTATTTTACTCCTTGGATCAGAAGTTGTATTATAACTGCATTCTTTGGAGAAATATCTAACAACCTGTGAACTTGGTCTTCATATCTGTAATGTAAGAAGGAGGGCGATACATACCTTGATAAATATTTGTGGCTGTATTCCGTCTAAATATCAAATGTTACGTGTCAAAAAATATTTTATCCAGTTGTCTGATGTAAATAAAATGCATATACTACTAAAAGGATTACTGTCAATTTAGAAACGTTAGTTAATTAATTGACAGAATAACAATGTATTCAGTAGCTGTGATAGAATTATGCTTCACAGCACCACTATACTTCGTATTAGAAGTTCGAATAGTTGACGAACGACTCTTTTGTCGCCCATAATAATACTAGTCTCATTTTCTGTTTAGATGATACTTTTATACAAAATATCAGATAGAGAAAGCTATACATAAATTCAACATCAAGTTAAACTGTATATCAGGATGATGAACTCTATTTATTCTTCATCACTAATTTACGTTACTATGATTATCTTTAAGGAAATTTTATTAGCACTTAAACAGAGTTAGTCCGATCTCTCTCTATGATATGATAAACAGTGGAGTTGAGAAGTAAAACCATCATTCAAAAAGTGTAGATAGTTTAACTGTTTTCCTAACGTTAACATTAATATTCGATGTCTAGAACTATGGAAGACAATCTAAATAGATTTTGGGATTTTAAATGAAAATATTATTAAGTAAACACCAGTAAATATCATTACATAACCACTATTGAGAAATTACTGAAATTAAAATATGTTGCGTCATTAACTAAGTTACCACATCTTTAGCAAAGCTTCTTTCTAATCCGTCATAAACCACGATGTGCAAAATAATTGTACACAACCACAAATAAATATCTCTTGAATAAACACTGAAGCGCAATGACTGAATAGACAATAGTAACCATACTTAAGCGAAAACAATCATAAAACACTGTTTAAATAAATTTCAAAGACAGAATGGCTGATTACTAAAGTATCTTTGAATAAATAAACACTTCCTTGAATATAAAATGTACTACTCATGTCTGAAAACTTTAGAAAACATATAAAGCTGTAATGATAATTATCAGGCTTAATCACTGAGCTTATCATCAAAATACTACATGAAGAAGCATTTTAATGCTGTAAACTGTATCATTTTTGTAGATGATAGAATATACGTCATCAGAAATAATCATTCAGTATGACTACAAGGTTTATGTTAGGTATGGCATCCAAAACAGCTCGAAATCACTCACAAGGCTTTATCAAGTTCTCATATCCTGTATGGCATGTATAAGACAACCCAACAATCTTCATTACTATATTTATCAGAGATATTTGTTATTTTTTTACTGATTAATCCCACAACACGACAGCTTAACAGTACATTACTTATACCTAGTTGTCATCTTGCAGAACATGGAATGTCTAGAAAATATCGGGGATCTAGAGGCCATTCAAATAGCCTTACAAAAGAGAACACACAATCTGGTTCTGTCTGGAATATGTGAAACCGTCTAGTGACGAGCTTCACATAAAATTCAAATTTCAGGAGAGATGTTATATTCAAGTGATGTAGGAGAAAATGCATTCCACACACAAAGAGATCCTCTAATTTTGTCCAAATGGGTAAGAAAAGGGCTCAGAGGACAACAAACTCAGATTCAGAATGATCATATCTTACAAAAAACTAAGGAGAAGACCACACTGGATGTATTTGGTACTACTCACCAAGAAATGATAGCGAAAAAGACGATAAAAACTAGTATCATGAGAGGCTGGAGTCTATCGTAGAGAAATGCTCAGGACCACACAGCACAGAGTCAGACTGGTCATACTGGCATCAATAAAAAAATCAGAAGGTCAATGGAAGACGTGCAAACAAAAACAGGAGTTGACGCAGATTCAAATCACCACCTGCTGATGGTCAGGATGAAACTGGAGTTAATTAAGCATCAGACGATTGAGCGAGCAACACCATCAAAGTTCCAAACCTTACGAGATCTACCGAAAGAAGAGGAAACTGACGTGGAGAACGACTGGAGAGGAATTAAACAACAGACAACTTCAACAATCCAGGTGCCAGACTGCAAGAAGCACCAGGATCAAGAATAAATCCCCATAGATATCATGAGCAAGATTCGAGGAAGATAAAACGAGAAAATCACATTCAACAACATCCGAACAAAAGTAGGGGGAATCAAGCTACAAACTGAATGTACAGAAGCAAACAAGCGGAAATGTGTCGAAAACCTGGCAACTACGGCAGAGAAATTTGAGAGGTGGATGTATGGAAGAATTGTATGATGGTGGAACACAGCAACTAGTCAGGAACAGAGGAGGAAAACTAATAGCTGTGGTTCAAAATCAAGGGAGCAGGTGGGTAGAACACTTTGAAAGGCCTTTGGATAGACTAACACAGACGAACCTTAAATACTATGGAGAAGCTAAAAAGACCATCGCCATCACATGGAACTCCCAAGAGGGACTTCAATTCACAGTCATACGTACAGAATAACTCAAAGACGTATTGCGAACGGAAGAGAGTGTCAGGTAAGATTACTTAAGCCCATCTTTCCTTTTTGTAATGGTTTCTGGTCCGATTGTGATGACTTCTACATCTTATTAAAAACTCGGTGTACAGTAGATATCTTTGACGTAACTTGGCGCTCTAGATCTACGTATAAATTAACAACTCTATCGCATATATAGTAACAAAATTAGATAAATACTGCCAACGTAGCAGCAGTTTTCTCAGAAGCAAATCATATCATTTACAAGGAAAAAGACACGATCTTGAAATACAACACAGCAAGCATCAGCTAAATCATATTTGATTAAAAAGCCCTGGGAGAGTTGAAAGACTTTGTGCACCTAGAAAGCACTAAACAGAAAAGCAAGAGCAACAGTCCTGAAGTTCAAAAATATCCAGAGCTCAAAAGAACTATTAATCAAGGGCAAAATCAGAAATTTTGATATCATCATCAAAATCGTTTTATTGTATGTGGTAGAAATCATGGAACTACCAGGAATATCACCAAAACAAGTACAGGTGTTCATAAATAGCTGTCTACATAAAATATGTCAGGTACATTGACCAGAAAGCATCAGTAATAATTGAATATGGCAGAGAACAGAACAGCTGCCACTTGAGGAAGAAATCAACAAAAAACACTGGAAGTGGATAGAACACAATATATGAAAACCATCAAACTGAACCACAGAGTAAGCCCGGATTTAAAATCTTCAAGAGAAAAGGAAAAGAGGCTGATTAAAGAACATAAGTTGCTGGTAATTGGAGAGAGACATTCAGATTATGAATACCATTTCTTAGTGACTGAAAAGAAGAGCCCTGAGCCAAGTTACTTGGAGATCCCTGATGTATGGCTCATGTCTCAAGAGTAATAATAAGCTTCAATAGGTAAACAACTAAAGAAAACTATGTCGGCAATAAATAACTTGACTAACATAATTGATATATTGTTGATATCCAAAACTGAATTGTCAAACGCCAGGTACTCATATTTCCAGTCACTTGGATATCACAAATATATCATTATTTTATTATGACCACTGTCAACAAGTCATTCACAAGTCTACTGCTTGTAATAAATTTTCAGTGTTCTTTGTTCCAACATTGAAGAATTTTTCATATTGATTCGTGATTTCCCCTACATAGAATTCTTAATACCATCACACGACAACTATTTGATAAACTTATTCAAAATCCAACCCATCAAAAAGTGTAAGCAAGCAGTATATCATAAAATATAAAAAAATATAAAAGGTAAATAAATCAATTTCTTAGAATGATGGGGGAGTTTTTGACTTAAGTGTATTCCTTTTTGTGTTATGTTCTCTGACCTCAGAAATGAATGACTGTAGACGACTATCAAGAAACAATGACACTAAGCTTAGTGTTTTGCTGAACTACATTAAATGGCCATATATGCATACCACTGAACATGAATTATCAACAGATCTTACTGTAACAATTCACCAATGAAAACTAGAAATTCGGAAAAAAAAGAGATTAGACAAAAATAATTTAAATAGTTGAAATCATGAATCAATTTCCTGGAGTTCTAATGAGAAGACGTTACCAGTGGAGTTTAACCAGGTCTGTTGTGAGATATCAACTCACTGAAGACAATGGTGTACGGTGGCGCAACTTCGTGGATTGGTTGAAGTTAGACATTAACATCGTTGGATGCCTTCTCAGTGGTCTAATGGTTAAGCGCTGGTGCTTGAGACTGACAGGTCCTGGGTTTGAATCTCGCGTAGGGCGGGATCGTGGATGAGCACTGCTGAGTCGTCCCACACTAGGACGAAACGGCCGTCCAGTGCTTCCAGGTTTTCCATGGTAGTCTAGCTTCAATTGACTCATGATTGCAACTATAGGAATTCCTAAAGATCTCCACAAAACCCCTTCTGGTAAAAATAATTTACCTTGTTAACTAGAGCATACTTGTTTGTCAGTATTTAAACAAATAAAAATTTAAATATTTATCATTTAATTTAAATTCTGAACGTCTCTGTAGGATTTAAGTTGGAAACTAAATTGGGACCACTTATTTTAAATTAAATTTGTCATATTCACCCATTTAAACATCATTTATTATTTAGTTTAATTATGATATGCCTCACTGGTTAATAATTTTTGTGAATCCAAAAAATATAGAGTAAATAAACAATACAAAACTGATATTAACTACAAAGTTAAGAGCACTAAATAATCGTTTTTGTGTATATACCCTTTGCAGAATATTAATAAACAAAATACAAGTCTGTAACATACATAAATTTGAAAATAATCCAGTCATTCATGCTAGTTGATGATAATTTATACATGCACACTCAAACACTTATTAAGACGGTATTGTTAAATGAAAAAAAGAAACTTGGCACATTTTGAGGATAATTTCATTGATAAACTGATATTATGAGAAATATTAATTGAAAACCAGGAAGTATTGAGTAGTCATTTCATCTTAATTTTGAATCATCTAACAATCTCCAGTCATAAATTACACAGCTTATGTCTTTATCGGCCAGCAAATCTGAATCAAGGGTTGAAACAGTTTTTTTTTCTTATTTCAAGTAACTGGTTACACTTTTAATATACTAAGAAAAGTAATGAGTAAAATAATAATACAATTCTTGATAAATCTTTATTTTTAGCATTGGTATATACAATGCAAGAATTTATTAAATGGGAATTAAATAGTAATGCTATGAGACATATACTGTTGATCAAATCAACAATCTGACGATGAAACCCACTTATCACTAGTTTTCCTTATCCAAGTAGAGTTAATATAAAGCAATGAAAATGAGTCAAATGGGATTTGGTTATCATTTTCTCTCCCAACCAATCAAATTAGGGGAAATACAGGAGGATTTTGGGAGCGAACCATGATTGAATTTTGAGGAGATCAAGGAGATGGGGAAGTATTAAGTCATAATTTCCTTTCTCTCTTAGGGGCAATTTCACAAGGTTTCCTTTTCCTTCCCCAAACTTCTGTTATCTATCCCCAAGGGTAGTCTCTTGCATCTTCCACTCTTCTGCCATAAAAACCAAGAATATTTCAGTCAGCTAAAAGTTCTTCTTTGTCTCTTTTTTTAAAATAAATAAGTGGAATATATTGGATAAGGTTTTCTTAGTTCAAAGTGTAAAATTAAAACCTTTTTATGAATATACGAATTACACTAGAAGAGACGTTTGGATGGCATTCATGCCTTTTAATGTAACTGAAGAAGATTTTGAGTCTAGTTAGAAAGAATCTCACATATTATGGAAACTTAGTCTTTATATCACAGAATAATTGACAAATATTTTGTGACAATCTACTGATATTCATGTAAATATTTGGGTGATACTGTAGTAAGTCGACTGGATGATTTGGTTTCGAGCGGTCACCAGTGTTCCATTCCTGTCTAGAGAGCTGACCGACGTCTGTTTATCAAATAACTCCAGAAACATGATATCATAGTAAACGTTTATTCTAAAATGAATGAAATAAGTCAATAAGAAATTTTTATATGTTTTCGTACCATTCAACAAAACGTATCACTGCCTTTTCCACAATGAAAGCGCTTAACATAATTGTTTTCGGAATTTCCTGTTGACGAAAGCATGATTGTTTAAAAACATTTTTTAAAATCAAAATTGATTATCAGGAGTAAGTGCAAACTGATACTTTTGACGTAGGGTACTAGTATTACTGTTTGAATTATGGTTATTTTATATGACCCAAAGATCCACATCCAGCACACAATTATGGTTATAAATTCGTCAATACCTTTACGCTGGGAGTTTACTGATATTTAAAAGTGATGTGTACAGTTTTACTTTGAGAAAATATGGTTAATCAAAGAAACACAAGTATTTTTGTTTCTGAAATTGCGATCATTTTCTGCGCACCACAGGAGAAAAGAGGTTAGAATATCTAGTGAGGTGCAAAAGCACAGTAGTGGCTTAAAACCAGAAGTAGTATAATTTTCCATAATCATTGGAACGGTCAAAGGCCTCTCAAGTTTACCGTTTAATGGTAACGTACTTAATGCACAAATCATTTGTTAGATAGCCTTGCTATCTTCTACTGCTCTCCTATCCCTTCGTTTGTGATATTCCTGGTGATTCTACGTTCTTTAAGCTAGATGATTTAATAACTGGGCCTCCACTGTACTTTTATAGGTTATCATCATCATAAACTTCGAGAACAAATCAAGTTTTGAACTTTCCATTTAATTGGTTACTGTTTATCAATGAAAATGCATAATTGTTTTACAGAAAGTAATAACAAAAGCCTCCCAAATGAATCATCTAACTTTAATAAACCAGTTTTATAGGAACCTGAGCTACAAATTCACCTCGCTGTCCCAAGACTGTTGTACGTAAAGATGTAAACGCCGTGATACATTTTTTTACATCAAATTAATTAATGTAAGAAAAAACATTAGAGGAAAAGTGATTAATTATCAGTGAGTTAAGAGAGATATCGTTTTGCACCATTTGACAAATTAAATAACAAAAAAAATGATAGAGTCATGAAGTCATATGCATAGCACTTTTTCGCAACTTACTGTGTGAATCTATAGTTACATATCAGTGTTAACGTTTGCCTTTTATTCATCTCACCATAAAAAACATTGTGTAGCTTAAGATCTTGATAACTGATTTTATTTCCCAGTTGCGCCGATTACTTTTATTTTCTAACGAACAGAATGCTGCCTTAACAACAACATAAATAAAGATATCTCAATCTTTGTATTGTATGTTGAATAGATGATTGAGATTTTCAGAATGTTTTATTAAGGTCACTTGTATTACAGTCAGCCTGTGGTTGTAAGAAATCGTTGTCATGATCTCCATAAAATCGTTTATGTGTAACAGAAAATGTTGTATATCTTTTTAGCACCAGGTAATGTACAAAATATTTCGTTTATGACAGGTTTAGGGCACCCAAATTTCCGAGATAGAATGTGTGATTTATTATTAATATGCTAAATGAAGAATTATATATTGAAAGAATTTCGTTGGAAAGTTAATTATCTATTACAGAAACAGTCTAGTAATCTTGTACCGCCAATTGGTCACCGTTAGAATTTAGACCATGTGAAAGTATATCTCGATCAAACCTCTCATGAACACTTAGTAAATCGTTGGTTATAATATTTGAAACAATCTTGATGGCTGAACTGACTTCTACATAAACAGGTGAAGTTAAAAAAAGATAGGAAGTTGAAAGTAAATGTTACTAGGGATTGAATTATAACTTGTGGCCTATAACTTAAACATCTCAGTGATTCGCTTCTCAATTCACATACTAGTTAAACACTTCTGATCAATATTTGTCATAAATGAATGAATACATTTTATGTTGTTAGAATAATTTACCATTCAGTAGTTATGTTTATTTAATTCTGTAATTCAGTGCTAAATGTTATTAGGCAGCTAACAATTATTACTTTTTATTATAGAATCAGTTTTCACTATATTTATATTGTTTGAGTTATCATGTTTTGTTTTGATGATATTCACCTTTTGACCTGTAATATCTATCATTTCATTGTTGGATAGTAACAACACCGTCGTATCTGTGCTCATACACTTCGTATCGTTAAAGTGCACATTGATGAATTCATTCAATTTTTGGTTTAGTTAGATGAAAGTAAATCATTATAATCAGCTATTGCCTTCTCTATTCATTTGGTGTAACATTTTTTGTCGATAACATCAGCTACCATTTGTAAAATATCGGTCAGAAACAAATTGGATTATAAATTTTGATAGAATCTTGGTCGTAGTATTAAATACTGAAGTAAAATGTATGTTGAAGCAACAGAGTGCATTTTGTGATCACTAAGTTGCTCTTGTTTAACAAATACTAACTAACAATCAGAATGTTAGTTTACCAGATATTCATTTTTATTGTGTAGAATTGACCTTGTGTGTTATTTCAAATTGTTCATTACAGATAGAATGTTAAACTAGTTGAATAACGTGAAGTCGTTTCACTTTCTATCTAACCCTAACAAAGTCATGGAAATGTGCTATAAGCTATGGTTAAATTCATTAAGTCAAATAGCATAGAGGTCAAAGTTAGTATGAAGCATCATCAGCAAATCTTTTACATTGAGGTTTTATGATGAGAAGTTTCCCATGATGTCTAGCTTAGTGAATTACAAAAAACAAAAATGAAAATATCTGGCTACAAATTTTCAAAACATCTTCCATGTTACTGAATAAGCATTTATAAACCACTCGCATTAGTCAAAACATTCAGAGTAATTCAGAGTAATATAAATACAGAAATCATATTCTAATTTTTAAAGACCAAACTAACTTGTGAACGACAAGAGCAAAATATGTTTGTAAAATGGTTATAAAACATTTGATGTTAATGTAAACGAGGGGTTGAATGATAGTTTCCTTACTCTATTGATGTGATATATCCATTTATGTATTGTAGTTGGTCAGAAAACACACACAAACATGAAACTACAATGCTTGTAAATTGGATATATTTTTATAATTTTTCATAAGCCCAGTTAGAATTTTTTGGGAAAAAAATGATGAAACGAATGTCCACAAATTTTATTTTAATTGTCATAACCTACACCAAGTTCTAACCCATAATTTACTGACCAGATTGGAATTTATGCCACCTATTTTTAAATCAACTTTTATCAGTAAAGCATTCTGGAATAATTAGATCCCACATTTTTTATAGTGATTTAATGAGTTTCTTTACAGAACTAAACTGTAGGTAAAAACCATGTATCTTATTCATAGGAGTTAAATTTACTGGGTCTAGAAAATTGAAAAAAAAATTTCCATAAAACTTATAGTTAAGAAAAATTAAGTTGGTAGCATTTTGACTACTTGACCTAGTTAATCTACATGTACAACAGGTTTCTTAGAGCAGAGATACAAATCTCAGCGTTTCATTAAGAAGTAGTCGAGGATTCTGATAAGATAAATGAATATATTATTACTGGACTTCATTGATTTTTATGGTTAAAGTGTTTTAACATGCATTCTTCCCAATCTGAAATCGTCTTAAAAAGTAAAAAACAAACAATCTATCATTCGATTCTACTTAAAAACTTTTCTCCAGTTGTCCAAAAGTGTTTCATCCAACATACGATGAACACGTTGTCGATCCCCTGATTTATTTCATCCTTCAATGATACTGGCAAATATATTTCCTTGTTCAGAATCTCTCATGTTCCAAATATATTGAATTTAAAGTTGACGAACTATTAGATTGTTTATGAATAAAATAATCTGAATGATTATTATTGTTTATAGAGTTAATGAATAATAATAATCACAATAAACAATTGTTCATATTACAATTTTCATTTCTGTCTTGTAAATTTTCAATTCGTTCATATTCATTTAACTGGACTGTTTGTTCCTATTTGATTTTTTTCACTGTTGTTTGTTTATTTATATTGATACTTGAACTGAAAGGTTCATAAATTATGATGACAAATAGTGAGTGAGAGAGAGAGAGAGAAAGAATGAATGGTATGAATGTTATTTATAATTAGTTGATGAAGTTTTGGTAGACATCATGAATCGATTGATGTTAGACCACCATGGAAGACCTTGAAGCACTGAATGGCCGTTTCGTTCCAGTATAGGGATCCTCATAGTTGCTCATCCACGATCCCGCACGCGAGACTCGAACCCAGGACCTTCGGTTTTACGCGCGTACGCTTAACTTCTAGACCATTGAGCCGGCTTCGAACGGTGTTAATGTCAAACTTCAACCAATCCACGAAACTGAGCGACCATCTTGATTGTGCTTTGCTAGATACCTGTTTCTATATGACTTGGATCAGCTCAACTGGTCACGGTTTCTCGCTAGAACTCCGGGAATTCACTCACAGAACTAGTCACTAGTGATCACTGCTGAGGAGTGCCATAATAGAACGAAACATGTTTCATCCAACATAAAATCTATGGCTAGCATTATTTACGATGAATACATTGTCGATTCCCTTATTTATTTCATCCCTCAATGACACTGGCAAATATATTTGCTTATTCAGAATTTCACATGTTCCAAATTTATTTTATTTTTACGTGGAAGTAGGAAATGATTAAAAGGTGTTTTTTGTCAAGTAATATAATGAGAAATATTTTTTATCAGAACAACAAAGAAACTGTGTTTTATGCATATGATCTGCTTTGAATTTCGTTTGTATACAACTGAAAAGAAATCAATCAAACATAATACATGCATTAATCACTCAGAGCTTATTGTCTTTGCTTTGCCTTGATGAAATACACTATAACACTGAGGGATTTAATATTATTCAAAAACCAATTGAAGTTATATTGTGCAGAAATTTCATAATTTAAAAGCAACATTCGGTGACACTGATTTCAAATAATTGATTATAATTAAATCAATGAAAGTTGGCCAAAAGCCAATAAACAAGGGATAGTGATTAAGATATTATGTTGAAATACTTCAGTCAAGGCTTAAAAAAGGTTTTAGAAAAATTAAATACAAAGGCGAACACAAATAGTGGTGGGACTATAATTTATAGACTAACTTTAAACGAAGCTAAAGTGACCATGAAGCAATTCATCTACTTAGCAGGGTCAAAAGAGGGTTATGAATTAATATGAGGAATTAGAATTAGGATTCAGAGTTAAAATTTAAATTTGTAAATTAAAGTTAAGGTTTTCATCACGAACTGATATCAGCTATAATCCCAAAATGCACTTTAACTATGTGGATGAATGAATTTCGCGCTCAAATTCAAGACTTGCTATCCTTGATTTCATTGGTTCGTCTAGAAATTATAGTCGTGCCCAAATACTTCTACATAAACCACCTCCAATTGATCATGCTCTGTCTCTCCCCTGGGGGTTTTGATATAAACCAACTATTTAAATTTTTATACCTTAAGTGATAGGTTAGTTAGTGAAATCCCTACACTTTTGATATAATTTAAGCAAACCAGAATGAATTATCCAAATGCATGGTGTAATTCCATCACAAGATAAGTCAAGTGTAAGAGTGAGAGAGCTTCTATGATTACCTGGACTATCTATCTACCCATGTGTATGTTATTTGCTGACAACTAATACTCAAAAGCTTTAAGTAACATTATTTGCTAAGCACAGTCTCGTACATATATTGTTTATACTGGCTTGTCGAGTGTTAATTATGGATGTTATTACCCCAGTCATGCAACAAATCACAAAAAGGTTTAAACATCGTAGGTAAAACTCAACTTGTTTACGCTTTTTATGATCAAACAAACGCAAAATGTATTCGTATTCAGTTTTCAAGGGAATTCCAACGTGGATCTTCTTAAACTTTGATTACTAGCGTAACTATAGCCTTTTTTCGTGGTTTACTATCTTTCAGGATCTAAAGTGAGACCAGAATTCGGTGAAATGCTTCTTCAAAATATCTTTTAATTTTAAGTTAGTCACATCCTTGAATAGATATGAAATAGTTCTACTACTATGTCATTATCTATAGTTTCATTTGACTAATCCAAGATTTACTTTAATTTCAGTTTTCAGGAAGTTTCATGCTTTTTCCACAAAGTATATGTTAAAAGCCTAGAAAAGTGGAGCTATTTCACAGCCGATAAAAGGATAGTGTTTGTATGAACTATTGTTTTATTAATCTCCCACCCATCACCTACTTATTAGTTTTTTAAAAAAATTACTATTACCACGTATAATTTCAAAAATAAAGTCCAATGAAAATACTTGACTAGATTTCTCAGTCTACTAATTTATTATAATCTATGAAATGTGCAGAAACAATGTCTAAAACTAATATTCGGTAGTAGCGGTGGTCGAGAAAATAAATACGAAAAGATAAATTAGCAATATTAAATGACAGGCTTGAAGGTTGCACAATCATGTTCAACATAAATGATGACATTTAAAAAAATTTATTTCAAAATTTCAAATTATAATGGGAGCCGACTAGGTTTATGATTAAATTAACCCGAAATCTACAGTTTACAGGGTCATGAGGACAAATCGTCATCCACTACTTCTAAATCAATAAAATAGTCAATTGTGACCGAAAGCCTAGAAACCTTTTTTCTTCCAGTAATGTGCTTTCATGAAACCGCAAATCTATAGCTTTTTACAGGAAAGTCCTCCTCACTTAATTCGCATATTTGGGATATTTCTGTAAGACTGAGCAAATGAAAGTGGCCGTTCAGTATTTAAACACGGTTGGTAGATATGAAGGGTCTGTCTTGTGGGCTAAAAATTCTTGGTTCCAACTTAAAATGGATTCGGGATCCTTTGGGAGCTAATAAGTTATAAACCCACTCTAGTCATCCATTATCATTAAATCCCATTACCTTGTGAATCAAACGTTTAGACCAAAGGCTCAGAGAATGATTCACAGAGGAAGTCGACTGATTTGTTATCCTGTGGCATTTAATTTTCTTGGCACTATTAATGGAAGTTAATTATAAAAAGTGGAGATGTTTAGATATTCTCTTTTCGCACGCTTATTCTCGCAAACTGCAAGTCCATTTTCAGCTTAGCGAAAATAAACTTGTTTTAAATTACCTGAATTCTATGCTTCGTCATGTTTTAATGTGGTTTATTCCTTTTCTTACACTAAATTTAATCTTTAACTCGGTGCCTCTTCTCCATAGAAAACTCTGTCCTGTACAAATATTTGCTGAATGCTGTCGTTAAATGTGATATTTCATACGGCTATTCTGGAACCACGTATTCCATTTAATCATTCCTGCCTTAGCGTTTTCACCTCAATGCAGATCAGAAGTTAGTAGATTTGGTTATAACTTATTGTGGATGATATTTGTTACGTCTCAAGGTTCTAGTAAAATATCGTAAATTCACTCTCTAACTATCAATTCGAAAGAACTATGTCACGGGCATTTATTCAGAGACTGTGTCACATCGGTATCAAACTTTTGCTACTATCAGTATAGTACTAAGTGTTCGAGCGTTTTCATCGCCACAAACTGGACAAAACAAATGGGATATATTATTTCCCCTTATATTCACAGAGTTTTTATGAGACTGTTAGGGATGTTAGATCCCCAGAACTCACTTGATAAATACCTTATTTTTGTAATTTTATTTTAAAGATTTAACTTTCTTGTTTTCGCGCCAAAAGCGCTCATTTTCACGTTTATGTCGTATTTTCCGCTTGGGAGAATCTTAAACTCTATTGGTTCGTTGTATCTTTTAGTATGCGATTTTGTAACGCTTCCCAAAGACAATTTTATGCTGTATATATATACGTTTGATTTGTGCCTATTGTTATTGCTCGTGCTTCTGGCTGCTTGTGGAATATATTTCCCCATTTCGAAAGTGGACTTCTCTCTCTAGTTAGAGGGTCTAGGACGTGCCAGAGTATCTAGATTATTGGTCTTTGGTCACAGAGTCTTTGTTCCGTTCTCAAACTAGATGAACTCGCAGTCGCTTCAAACATAACAGAGACAGAAATGATGAATTATTTATCGACTCGGGGGAGGATTGTGGAAAAGTAATCAATTGGTGACATACCGTCGTAGAACAGAAATGTAACTACATAGAATTGGAATCCGTTGGTCTATTATCATGCCCTAGTAGGGTTCTCAGAAAACATGTTTTTCAGTAACTCGAGAAGTTTTAAGATTTGGTTCAGAACGAAGGTCAGTGGCAATCCTTTCTCCTATCTTTACAAAATTAAGACATGTTTTAAATGAACGACGTCCACCTTGATTATTTTCGCAGTTAGACCTTATCTTTTAGTAATATCAGCTTTGTTTGTTTATTGGTTAGTTATATAATCATTTTCTCTTCACTATTTTACCATTTCACTTTGTATGGTGTTTTTCTGTGGCCACAGTGTGCCAAAGCTCTTATCTTGCATAGAAAAATAAGCCAAAACATTCTCAGACAAAAATGTGGGAGTCATATGTAGATCATAAAAATTTCTTCATACGGAGATTCATTCTGTTGAATTTCAGTGACTAAATGGATTACTTAAAAGATATGTACAATTGACCTGAAGTACAAATCCTGACATATTTATTAGCTTTCTAGAACTGCTGAAAAATGACTATTTTTTCAATTTTCTATAAGAGGGATGAAGTCTACAAAGTTTTGTAATGAATTTACCATGTCACTAATTTAACTAAGCATACAGTCTATAAAGCATAAAATTCCTACCAATGAATCACTATAACCAAGTTAATGGAAAACAACGACCAATGTGACAGAAAATCAATGGATGTCCTATGAAAGCTTTACAAACGTAGACAAACAAACAGTTAACTTCCCATGAAGGTCAGAAGTTCAACCTTCCGGTCTTTTCTAGTAAATCATTAACTTTCCGTATGTCCAAGGCTTTAATTAACCTTAGTATACGCCCTTTCACACTCGTATACAACACTACAGAAGCCATGTTACGATCAATTTATGACCTATTATCATTTTCTTTATTATCTTTGTTTCCTCTTACCCTCCGTTTGTCTAGTTGATCTTTTATTTTTATATATAAATGTTTTTGACAATTATGTACGCAGTCAGATTGTTCGAAATATATTGCGCTAATATATCACGTAGTTCTGATAATCTTCATCTCATTACACTATTCAGATTTTTCAAAGGGACTAATTGTTTTAAATCATTGACTGATTAGTGAATGACCTTTGTTTTTATCATTGATTAACATAACATTACAAAACGTCATAACTAGTCATCTTTTCCGATTACTGTTTTGAGTATACGTTTTATGGACAGCTGTTCAAGTTTCTTGACTGTCTTGTCATCTTGTTGATATGGGATTTTTCATTATCTGAGTATGATGGATATTTTGAAAGTTTAGTCTGACTGTCAATTACATCTTGGTTACATCAGATTGTGATATAGAACGATCAGTATCCAAGCAATCTCTAAATTGGTGAAAGTTGTGCTCATAACAAAACTGTTTTAAGACTGAATTTCGTCAATCGTGAAATGAGAGTGAGAATAAGTTGATAGTGCTAAAAACCGGTATAAGATCATGGAAAAAGTGGTAAAGAAGGACTCTTTCTTTCATCTAAAACAATTATAGTGAGCTCAAACGTTTATCGGTCTTTTAGCGAACACTTTCCCCGGAATTTGTCTGTGAATTATAAGTTTACTTACTTACTTACTTACTTACTTACTTACTTACTTACTTACTTACTTACTTACTTACTTACTTACTTACTTACTTACTTACTTACTTACTTACTTACTTACTTACTTACTTACTTACTTACTTACTTACTTACTTACTTACTTACTTACTTACTTACTTACTTACTTACTTACTTACTTACTTACTTACTTACTTACTTACTTACTTACTTACTTACTTACTTACTTACTTACGCCTGTTACTCGTGAAGAAGCATAGGCCGCTCACCAGCATTCGCCATCCAACCCTGTCCTGGCCAATCCTTTCCAGCTCCTTCCAGTTGCTATTTATCCTTTCTATTTCTGCTTTTATTTCCCGACGTAATGTGTTCTTTGGCCTTCCTCTTTTCCGTTTCCCTTCAGGATTCCAAGTTAGGGCTTGCCTCGTGATGCAGTTTGACGATTTGCGTAATGTATGTCCTATCCATTTCCATCGTCTTTTCCTAATTTCTTCTTCAGCTGGAAGTTGGTTTGCTCTCTCCTACAGAAGGCTATTACTGATGGTATCCGGCCAATGGATGTTGAGTATCTTGCGTAGACAGCTATTTATAAATACTTGTACTTTCTTGATTGTGGTTGTTGTAGTTCTCCAAGTTTCAGCTCCATACAGTAGAACTGCCTTGACGTTCGTATTGAAGATTCTCACTTTGATATTGGTTGAAAGTTGTTTTGAGTTCCATATGTTCTTCAATTGTGGGAATGCGGCCCTTGCTTTACAAATCCTCGCCGTTACGTCTGCATCTGAACCTCCTTGTTCATCGATGATGCTTCCCAGGTATGTGAAGGATTCTACATCTTCCAGAGTTTCGCCATCAAGAGTGATTGGATTGCTGTTCTCCGTGTTGTATTTGAGGACCTTGATTTTTCCCTTGTGTATGTTGAGGCCTACTGATGCAGAGACTGCTTCTACACTGGCTGTCTTTATCTGCATTTGTTCATGTGTATGAGATAGGAGGGCTAGGTCATCTGCGAAGTCTAAACCGTCTAATTGGTTCTGAGCTGTCCATTGTATTCCGTGTTTTCCCTCAGATGTCGAGGTCTTCATAATCCAGTCGACCACCAGAAGAAAGAGAAAGGGAGAGAATAGACAGTCTTGTCTGACTCAGGTCCTTACTTGAAATGCGTCTATCAGCTGTCCTCCATGCACGACCTTGTACTGTAGTCCGTCGTATGGGTTCCGGGCAATGTTGACAATCTTCTCAGGAACTCCGTAGTGTCGGAGACGTTTCCATAATGTCCTCCTATCTACGCTGTCAAATGCTTTTTCATAATCAATGAAGTTGATGTACAGTGACGAGTTCCACTCAACTGATTGTTCGACGATGATCCGTAGTGTCGTGATTTGGTCTGTGCACGACCGATCCTTACGGAATCCAGCTTGTTGATCTCGAAGTTGGGCGTCCACTGCGTCTTTCATCCGGTTCAGCGACACTCTGTTGAAGACTTTTCCTGGTATTGACAGTAGTGTAATGCCTCTGTTTTTTTTTACATTTGCTCAGATCTCCTTTCTTCAGAATCTTGATGAGGTGTCCTTCTTTCCAGTCCATCGACACTTGTTCCTCCTCCCAAATCTTTTTTTTGAATAGAAGGTGAAGCATGTTTGTATTTACTTTGATATCTGACTTCAGTGTTTCAGCTAGTATGTTGTAGGGTCCCGCTGCTTTCCCGTTCTTGATTCGTCTGACGACCATTCTGATTTCCCCGATTGAAGCTGCTACCTTGACGCGGTGGTCGGGCTTGCCTATCGTGATGACCTAACCGAGCTATATTGGCTGGAACATATGTTCCTGCAGGTTCTACCATGCCAGGCAGGTCGATTGGTGAACGGTAAGACTAAAAGCAGCAACTCAAGGTCTGAGGGCGAAGTCGTACTGCTGACTGTAGAGGGGTGTGACAGCAGTAAGGTGTTTCCCTCGGACAACCAGCATGACAGCGATGCTGCCTTCCCACAAGGAGGGGTGGGGTTAGAAAAGGTCGACCCTAAAAATGTCACACCTCACCTTACCTCACGGATTTCCGTCTCCGGCGGTAAGGCCCTTTGAAGAACGGAGCTAACACGTCAAAAACCTTCCACAAAAAGGCCGTGCGCGACCGGCCTCAAGCAGTTGTCCCTTGGGCTCTGTGGTCACGCTCCCAGGTCGTCAAGACCAACACTAATCCAATTTCCTTTTCAGGTTCCTCAAGAAATACCCTTCCATGGTGTGGGCAGCCGGGAAGTGATATCAGCCCTCATACCCGTAACAGCACAAGAGACCAAGGTGGTCACATTCAAATCCTTCCTATACCTTCTAATACCTCTCTTATCTCCCCGACTAACCCTCCTCACGTCTCTTTATCACCTCGCACCACTAGGGCAAACGATTCGAGTACGTGGAACGCCATTCCTGGTCTCCTGAAACCACGCTCTAAACTACACGTAGGAGCTTTTAACGTACGAACACTTTGCCAAATAGGACAGCAGGCTTCCTTAGCTAAAACTTTAGAATCTCGCGCCATCGATGTGTGCTGTGTCTCCGAAACGCGCATACAGGATCCAAGTAGCGTCATTCATTTGACCTCACCATGCCAAAATAAAGAACCGACTCGATTTACGCTTCGTGTATCTGGAAGCGCTGATTCTGCTTCCCGTGGCCTCGCCAGCGTAGGTATAGCATTGAGTCCTAGGGCAGAACTAGCTCTCTTAGAGTGGATCCCAGTAGACAGTCGTTTGTGCGCTGTCCGACTGAACGGAACAGTAAGAATCCGGAAAGATAGGGACACTCGTCGTTGCCTCTTCGTCGTCTCTGCCTATTCTCCCACTGACTGCAGCTCAGATGATGTAAAAGATGAGTTCTACAGAAAGCTTTCGGACCTTCTCCGAAAACCTAAGCGCTCGGATGTAGTAATAGTGGCCGGTGACTTTAATGCTCAAGTAGGTAAACTAAGCGATAGGGAAAGACACCTAGGTGGATCTTATGGTGTCGTGGCTCAAAGAACAGATAATGGCGACCGTCTGTTGCAGCTATGCTCAGATAACCGCCTGTTCCTTGCAAATACTAATTTTAAGCATAAGGAAAAACATCTTTTAACATGGAGACTCCTAATTCGTCCCAACGTTGGACCCAAATAGATCACATCGCTATCAGCCACCGATGGAGGGGCTCGATAGAAGACTGTCGCTCATTCTGGAGCACATGCCTAGATTCAGATCATGCTCTAGTGCGAGCGCGTATTTGCTTGCGTCTTACTGGACGTAGGAAAGACGCTGCAAGGAAACCTCTTAGGGGCCTACTTAATGATAGTCAAGCTAAGAGTATATTTCAGGAACAACTAGTAAAACAGTTAGCCAGCCATGAATGTGATGCCCACCCCGAGGCAGCATGCAATGATATCCGAAAAGCTGTGGAAACAGCAGTGATATCTGCTAGTAAGGTAAACCAGAAGGTTAGGGAGCAACACTGGATCTCAGCAGCATCTATCTCACTGATAGATGCTCGGAAACTCATTCCACCTGGCTCTGAACATAATGAAGAGCGGAGTCAGCTTAAGCGCAAGCTGACAAGAAGTCTACGCAATGATCGCGAACAGTGGTGGGTAGCGAAAGCAAGAGAGATGGAAAAGGCAGCGACAATAGGTAATAGCAGACAATTGTTCAGACTCGTTAAGGAAACCGGAACTAGGAACCCGACCGTTAGCGAAACAATCTCGGAGAAAGATGGACATATTATTCATTCTCAATCCAGGAGATTGGATCGATGGGCAGAACACTTTAGGGATCAGTTCAACTGGCCTTCAGCCACACTTCGGTTTCCCACGATCTCTAGTCAACCTGAATGGCAAGTTAATGTAGGTCCTCCGTCCCTTTACGAAGTTGAAAAAGCCATAGGAAATCTGAAACGAGGGAGAGCAGCAGGCCCTGACAGGTTTACTCCTGAGATTTTTAAGGATGGTGGTCCAGTATTAGCAATGAGATTAACCGAGGTCTTAGGTAGGATTTGGGAACTGGACGTAATCCCATCTGACTGGTCTCAATCACTGATTGTGCCAGTCTATAAGAAAGGACAAAAGTCCTCTTGTGACAATCACAGAGGAATCAGTTTGACTAATATAGTGTCTAAAATATTAGCCTCAATAATACTTCGACGCTTAATCAAAGCTCGTGAAGAGCAGATTAGAGAAAACCAAGCCGGTTTTCGACCTGGACGTGGTTGTATAGATCAGGTATTCACACTACGCCAGGTTCTAGAACACAGACACACATTCAGACGCTCCACAATAATAGTATTTCTCGACCTTAAGGCGGCATTCGACTCTGTTGATCGTGAGGTTCTATGGCAGTGTTTGTCACCGAAAGGAGTACCAAAGAAGTACATTAACCTTATACAGGCTCTCTACTCGAACACAACTGGTCGAGTGAGAGCTTATGGCGAACTGTCATCAGAATTGATTACCTCAAGTGGTGTTCGTCAGGGCTGTCCACTCTCCCCATTCTTGTTCAACTTTGTGGTCGACGTACTTTTATAGATAACACTCTCCTCATCTAAATTTCCAGGGGTTGAACTTCTACCGGGAGGTTCACTTGTTGACTTAGAATATGCAGATGACATAGTTTTATTTGGTGAAGACGCTGACAAAATCCAGAGTCTTTTGACCACTATAAGCAACAATGCAAGCATGTTCGGGATGCGGTTCTCCCACTCGAAATGCAAAATGTTGCTTCAGGATTGGGTTGCATCGACACCCGAACTAATGATAGGGAGTGAAGTAGTTGAGTGTGTCGACCGCTTCACTTATCTTGGAAGTCTCATCAGCCCTTGTGGTTTAGTGTGTGACGAAATCTCAGCACGGATACAGAAGGCTCGACTAGCTTTTGCCAACTTGCGTCATTTATGGCGTAGGCGAGATATCCGTCTACTAACCAAAGGATGGGTTTACTGCGCAGCAGTTCGTTCCGTCCTACTTTATGACAGTGAAACATGGCCGGTAAGAGTAGAGGATATCCGTAGGTTACTAGTATTTGATCATAGTTGTCTTCGAAGCATTGCTCGTATATCCTGGGACCATCGAGTAAGTAACACAGTTGTTAGGAAACGGGTACTAGGTAATGATGGCAAATCGATTGATGAAGTAGTGAAAATTCATCAATTGAAATGGCTGGGACATGTGCTACGTATGTCCAATCACTGGCTGCCTCGACGAGTGATGTTTTATGGTGTAGGAGTAGGTTGGAAGAAAACTAGGGGCAGCCAGACCAAAACATGGCACAAATCCATGAAGTCACTGACAAGTGGACTGAGCCATGTTGGTAGGTGTAGACTACCTGGTTGGGGACCGCGAGATGATAGCAACAGATGGTTAGAGACCCTGAATGATATGGCTCAAAATCGTTTGCAATGGCGCAGGTGCATCCACTCTCTGTGTTCTCCCAAATTCTAATCTTCTGAATTCTTCATGTCCCTATTCTTCTATTTCCAAATTTATTTCACTGGATTATACTCTTTAAATAACATCTCCAAACCCTAATCTTCCCGATTACTGCTTATACTCTTATTACCTCTACCACTACGAGATTTGAATCGACAACTGTATCTCTGTGCTAATGTGGTGTGGCAACTCGAACTGATGTACGTACGTACGAAGTTCTACGTTGTTACTGAGTGACTGACATTCTGATTTCTTCCGTCGTTGGTGGGTTGACGTCTATGGGAAGATCTGTGTGTGCTGCTTCGATGTCCGGTGGAGCCGGCCTATTCAGGAGTTCCTCGAAGTATTCTACCCATCTGTTCCGCTGTTGTTGAATTTCAGTGATTGGCCTGCCTTCTTTGTCCTTGACCGGTCTCTCTGGTTTACTATATTTCCCTGCTAGTTTCTTCGTTGTATCGTAAAGTTGTTTCATATTTCCTTCTCTTGCATCTTTTTCCGCCGTCATTGCTAGTTCTTCCACGTTTTTCTTCTTGTCGGCTCTAATGCTCTTCTTTACTTGCTTGTTTGCTTCTATGTATTCAGCTTGTGCCTGGAATTTCTCTGCTCCTGTTCGGCTGTTGTTAATTGCTGTCTTCTTGTTCTTCCTTTCTTTGATCCTATCCAGTGTTCTGTAGAGATCCATTCGTTATGATGATGCTTCTTTAGGCCCAGAACCTCTTGACACGTTGAATTTAATGCTTCTTTGATACCTTTCCAGTTGTCCTCTATAGTAGTTTCTTATTCCTTCAGTATATCCTGTAAGGCTTGGAACCTGTTGTTGAGAGCTATCTTGAATTCATTGAGTTTGTCAGTATCTCGAAGGAAGGCTGTAGTGAACCTTTGTAGTGATGTTTGTCCAGTTGTCCAGTTCTTCTTTAGCTTCAGTTTTAAATTGGCCACAGCTAGGTGGTGATCCGAAGCAATGTCAGCTCCTCTCCTGGTTCTCACATCTTCAGTTGTCCTTCGGAATTTTTTAATGATGAAAATATGATCTATCTGGTTCTCTGTGATGTGGTCAGGTGAGATCTATATAGCTTTGTGTATACGTTTGTGTTTCAATGGAATGCAAGACAACCATATTAGTTCGTTCGAAACTCGTCACAGTGATATATGTGTCTCATTAATGCTATATACTCCATCAACATCATTTGTCTCATGTGCATGGGCTTAATTCACCAAATCATTAAGATAATCATTTCATGTTCATCGAGTAGTATTCTTTATCAAAGCTCATACTTTATATTTAATTTTTTTCACGACTATACTGAACAATCTTTTTCGGCCATCTAGGCTCTATGTACTGATCCCTCTTTATTCGATGTGGTCTTATTAAGATTGTCTTTGGTAGTCGCTAAAAGTGGGAAAAATGAGGAACGTTCCGCTTTCAATAGGCATGGAGAAGAAATTATATTCAGTAGTCAGGCGTTCATACGACGTACCTATACCCTGATGAAGACTAATCAGTCAAGTCCTGTGAATAGATTACGATAAATACAAACTGATAGTAGACAATCGAAACTATATTTTTTTAGATTGATAGTCAGGTTTGTGCCTTTCTTGGAAGTCATATTTGTTTTCAATGTATAGATTAACACAACTATGATATTTTGACTGTTGTAACACAAAAATGATAATTTTAGATTTATAGCAGTAGAGCCTGACGAAAAAGTTATGGAAAATGATTGTTCGCTCTAATACTTCGATTTTTTATATTTGCGATGTCATTATCTATTCTAATTGTCTCCATCAATGGGTAAACATTACTGATAACTTTTACAGATGTCTGTCAATTTTTAAAGGATTATAGACAACTTACACATTTTATCTCTAAAAAAAATCATGCTTCGTTAGTCAATTAGTATTCACACACAGTAAACAATTGATATTGGTTATTAATGAAATAGACAAATTATCGCCTATTGTTTATTCATTTGATGATTAACTTTACTAACCTCCTCATCGACGTTGAATAATTTGAATAATATCCTAATACGAAAAAGTTGGCACATAATTCCATCTTTTTTTCTTAAATTTGTCACCATCACTACCCTGACTTTAACAAAGGGCTTTGTATTACGTTGAAATGTGTGAAAAAGTTTTAAGCCACAAGTTGTCCTACTTTTAATTCATGATAAAATTATTTACATTTATACACATGATGTTAAATGTGGTAAGCGTATCGGCTTAGTGTTATTTCGTAAGCATATAGATATTTTTCATTAGTTTTGAAAATAATGAACACTAATTAATGATCTACTCTTTAATAGTTCTTTATGAAAACTGATTTCATATTAGTCAGTTCTTCAGGAATAGTAGTTATTACTAGCTCCTTCGTTACACATATAAACAACAAACTTGACATTTATTATATTCAGATTGTGTGGGATACAGGACACACATTTCGTTTGTTTTTAGACCCATTAGTTGGATAAATCTTGGTTCCAGTGCTGGTTTCGACAGTGTGGCAAACTCAGTATCTTTCACTTCATGTTAATGCATTTTCCTCTGATTTACTGAATTCAGATAGCCACTGACTCGTTCATTGAATGTAGACATCAACACTAGGATCCAGAACTAAACGCCGTTTCCGTATTCCATTATTGCCTACAATTCGAATATAATAGAACTTGTAACTAAGAGACAATGTCGGTGCAATTCACTGAGGAAGATGAGCGGAAAGTAGACACTAAAAATAACTATATATTTATGGTTAAGCCCTGTTGTTCTCAACAAACTTACTTCACTTACTGTAAGAGAAATACAGATATGAATATAAGTTGAAGTGATTCTTATAAGGGTTGTGCGTAATGTGTTTAGTAGCTATGTATTACATAGATTGAACATTGCTACGTGAATCGGCCTACTCAATTACAGAATAATGAGCACGTTTGTACTCTCTTAGTTCTTATTCACTGATGAATCAGTCATTTCCTTTCCAGTTATTATATAAAGAAGATCATGTAAGAGAAGTTTATGTACTGAGTGAAAGTGTAATTTGGCCAAGAATTGATTTAAAAATATAATCAGGATATTGTAGTTCTAAGGGAGTCTAAAAGAAAATAATTCATTGTTACATAATTGTTCAGATTGTTCAAAGGTTATGTTCTTTAGGAAATGTCATAATATGATAAAACCATGAATTTCTCCAGTAAAATCTAGTCTCTGTATATTAAAAATGAGAATTAATTACGGTCATCTGCTCATTGGTTTCATAGAATGTTCTTAAGTTTGTTATTAGGTTTTGATTAAATGCTGTTATTCTTAATTTTAGATAGCATAGATTAGGCAGACGATCCTAATAATTGTATGATATTCCTCGAAGCGCAGTCCATTAAAATTATTACCGATAGAAGGATATGATAAATTCAAGAAATGTTATGTAGTGTGATTGATAGCAGACTTCATTCAAATACTTTTACCATTGTTCATATGACTTATCAAAGGATTTCTATGACCCTAATTCAAGCAGTGTTCATCCAATAATGAAACTCCACAACTAATCCTTTTAATTTACAGTTGCAAAAATGGAGAGAATACAAAATACTTTACAGTATTTCTCTTTCTATCGTCTAAAGTACATTAATAATTCATTCTCTGCTACTAAACATATCATGGAGAACATTTTATATTCTTATTTAAATTTAATTACGTTAGCTAATCGGTAATCCATTCTTCATTTATTTATTTATTACCAATTTAAAGTTACTAAGTAACTAAAACTTGATGATTGAATATATCGAAAGTGCCTTGTTGTTTAATTAACTTTCACTTCATTCAACCAAATAGTCTGTTACACTTGAACACATCAAATCAACATTAATAGTTGTGAACAAATAATAACGAGAAGTTTAAATCTATGTATATTATAAACCTAAATATTTACATGATTTTTTTTTACTGTCACTACACATTAAGTAATAGGATGAATAATAATGATGTAAATGGTTATTTTATGTTATCATAGTTAAATGTATATTTTAATATCAGCGGATAAATTTAAAGTCAATAGAGAGTGTATACGTTAAACAACTAATATACAAACATAATCTAAAATTCAAATAAATTAATTCATGGATAAACAAAAATTGGATTGATGCTGACAGTTGCCATTCAAGACAAATTAGTTTCATGTGGTATATTTTGATTGTCAAATATATATTAAACAAAAACCATTTCATAATATTATGACAACACGAGGACACATTATAATTGAACTATTTAAATACTGTAGTGTTTAAATTTATAAGTGTGAAGCTGAGTGACATGGGATCGAATCCATAAGGGAGCACCAGTTCCCTCAAGATTACAGGTACACCTTGCTGACGAGTGCCAAGTAGTACGAAACCCGGGTTCAGGGTTCCCTGTCGACTACCTCCAACCAGCATCTGGTGAATATAATGAATATACCACTGGGTTTTACTTCCACAAATGTTTTAAATTATTTGTATTTATACATAGTTTTGAATGATCTTACGATTTTATTA